>NC_041335.1:36092205-36182205 GCF_004354835.1 Perca flavescens
CAGCTTCAGTTGATTTAATCAACAGATATGTTAAACTGAGTTTCTCCCCAAAGAATCATGCAAGAGCTCCACTTTAAATCTTGTGTTTACCAGAGATTTGCTCATAAGTTTCTTGGAAATAAATCATTCAGCATGAAAAAACAATGACTAATCGGCTTAAGAAGTTTAAGTTGACTAAGACTAAAACACCTGATCATTTTATTATTATTAATGGAGCCAATGTTATGTTTTCACTGCCCTCAAAAAGAAGCCATTTTATATAAAAATGTTGGTACACATGTTTTTTTTTTTTATCCGGAGGCAGGATAAAATCATGTCTTTTATGACGTCAACTTTGAGTTCTTTTCATCATCATGAAGCGCATTCAGTCAATGTTACTCAAAGTCTGCCATCTTGTGGACAACGAGATGCATTACAACCGATTTTTGGAAAATACTGAACTCATTTTAGCTTCAGTCTATTTATCTCTAATTGAATGCCCTTTACACGAAATGTTTTCATGCAACGTTCAGGCGTCTATTTATTCCCGTGCGTCGTGGCGATGGTTACGAGATGACAATCAAAACGATGCCGGAGAGAGTTTCCCTTTGTTCTGGAAAAGAAGGGGTGGAACGATTTCAATCAGGACAGACTTCATTTAAAGTGCCCATATTATGAAAAAATCACTTTGCTACCTCGTTCTCAATAGCAAAGCACTGCTACAACACACACAAGTTCACCATAATCTACAAAAGAACTACTTCCATGTGGGCCCTGGTTTAGAAGAAGTCTCCCAGCTAATCCTGCCTTGGAACTGACCGAAGTCGGAGAAACAGCCTTTCTTTTACCGTCTATGGAGCTAGCTGACATGGTCTACATCTGAGCTACTGTGCATGTGCGAGTGCAATCAAAGATAGTACAGAAGAAGAAAAGAGGTCTCACTCTGTAGCTAAAACAGAGACCAGGTGAAAAGAGGAGCTGCAGCAGTGAGAGAGAGCTGTGCAGTACAACAACAATATGGTGTTTTTTGAAGATTAAACCATGTAAACCTATTCTGGTAAAACCTTAAAATACAGTTATGAACCTGAAAATGAGCAGAATATGGGCGCTTTAAGAGTAAAATAAGTTTAATTAGCATGTTGCATGATAGGTTGATACAGTACAGGCCAAAAGTTTGGACACACCTTCTCATTCAATGTGTTTCTTTATTTTCATGACTATTTACATTGTAGATTCTCACTGAAGGCATCAAAACTATGAATGAACACATATGGAATTATGTACTTAACAAAAAAGTGTGAAATAACTGAAAACATGTCTTATATTTTAGATTCTTCAAAGTAGCCACCCTTTGCTTTTTTTGATAACTCTGTAAACCCTTGGTGTTCTCTCAATGAGCTTCATGAGGTAGTCACCTGAAATGGTTTTACCTTCACAGGTGTGCTTTGTCAGGGTTAATTAGTGGAAGTTTTTCCCTTATTAATAAAAAAGCAAAGGGTGGCTACTTTGAAGAATCTAAAATATAAGACATGTTTTCACTTATTTCACACTTTTTTGTTAAGTACATAATTCCATATGTGTTCATTCATAGTTTTGATGCCTTCAGTGAGAATCTACAATGTAAATAGTCATGAAAATAAAAAGGAAACGCATTGAATGAGAAGGTGTGTCCAAACTTTTGGCCTGTACTGTATGTTAGAGTCTTTGGCAATTAGTCTCTGTCGCAGTGTGAAATCATAAGGTATATAGAGGCCGTGGATATATAGGAAGGCAGCCATCATTAATGGTTTAATACCAGGGTCTCTCCTAAGTGGAATGCAGCCATCATTAATGGTTTAATACCAGGGTCTCTCCTAAGTGGAATGCAGCCATCATTAATGGTTTAATACCAGGGTCTCTCCTAAGTGGAATGCAGCCATCAGTAATGGTTTAATACCAGGGTCTCTCCTAAGTGGAATGCAGCCATCATTAATGGTTTAATATCAGGGTCTCTCCTAAGTGGAATGCAGCCATCAGTAATGGTTTAATATCAGGGTCTCTCCTAAGTGGAATGCAGCCATCATTAATGGTTTAATACCAGGGTCTCCCCTAAGTGGAATGAAGCCATCAGTAATGGTTTAATACCAGGGTCTCTCCTAAGTGGAATGAAGCCATCAGTAATGGTTTAATACCAGGGTCTCTCCTAAGTGGAATGCAGCCATCAGTAATGGTTTAATACCAGGGTCTCCCCTAAGTGGAATGAAGCCATCAGTAATGGTTTAATACCAGGGTCTCTCCTAAGTGGAATGAAGCCATCAGTAATGGTTTAATACCAGGGTCTCTCCTAAGTGGAATGAAGCCATCAGTAATGGTTTAATACCAGGGTCTCTCCTAAGTGGAATGCAGCCATCATTAAAGGTTTTGAATACACTTGTGCTTTTCCTACTATGACATGTCAACACGTCTGCCGTGGAAAGAGGTCCATTACTACGGATTTACAGACACGTCTCTGCTGATTGGGCATCACCTGTGACACAGCCAATAAACTAGAGACACACCCACCAAACGAGAGAAAACGGGCTCGTTCCAGATGAACTGCTCCTCGCCTGTAAAGTGGACGAGAGCCGGCAGCAGCAGCCGAGGGCGGTGACAAAAAGCTGTGGTCAAGTCAGACAGTTTCCAGGCGTTTCCAGCAGCCTTCAGGCTGAACAGGAAGTCACAGAAACACTCCCATCCTGTTAGGTCTGATTCGATCTAATAAAATATTTAATCGGAGCCTCTCGTACACCGTCTCCAGATGTTTTTAGTATGACAGAGTAGCTCTCAAAATGCTCTACATGGGATCTGTTGCTGATTTTAATTAAAAACACAATGTGGATGATCTGTAATTCAATTAAATTTTATTCATAGTATCAAATCAACATAACGAGTTATCTTGAGACACTTTACAGATAGAGTAGGTCTAGACCACACTCTATAATTTACAAAGACCCAACGTAACGTAATCTGAACAGATTTAGTCTCTCTGATTTCTAAACGTAACAATCAGCCACACAGCCTGTTCTGTACACAATAAGCCTTTAAATCAGACAAATCGCAGTTAAAATCCCTCCGATTCAAAATCAATAAAGTTTATATAAAATGTTGACTGGATTCTGAACCAATCGGCTCAGGTGAGAGGCCAGCGTTTCCCAGCATGCCATGGGTCCGCCTGGGTCTTGCAACTGCGCTCCCTGCGTCTCAAACCTGCGGCCGCCTTGATCTCGCGAGGTTATCGTTGCCCACGTGTGCACGACGTCGGAGCAAGTCGGGATCAAGTCGGACACAAATCTAATCTCATTGGGCGGCGATCGATTCTGCCCAGACCTGGCTCATCTCCAACGAGCCTATTATAACTCCGTTGAACGCCGTGTCACACCGCTCCGAGGGAACATGTCATTCAACCAGGAAACCATAGCAACACACTGCACACCGTTTTGAGACTGAACGTGCCCGTGATTTAAAGGTGCCGTAGGTAGGATAGCGAAGATCCAGGACTTAGCCAAAAATATTTGAACATGGCCAACTTCTCAGTCCCTCCTTTCAGCTAAAGAGAATGTGATAGATGTCCTCCTGAATGAACTTACTGTACGCTGAGCTTCATTTAACGATCAACGATAGAATGGCATCGATTCAAAGGGAAAATATGGATACATATCATCTTTTAAATGCGCCTTTATTTCTAATTTCCCAACTTATATATTTATCATTTTTCATTTAAATGTCTGGACAAGCTCAGAAAGCTCTGTAATAACAATTTTAAATCATGTTACCAATTGTAGATGAGACTGTGGTTGTACTGGGCAGCTCCCAGGTATGGATGTGGAACTGTGTGAATGTGATCAGGGTGTTCCTGCTAAAAGAGAGGCTGGCTCTCAGTGAACCTTCCCTGAATAAATAAAGGTTAAAAAAATAAACAAATAGTGGAAGTGTAGGGTTGGAACGTCCGCTCCGCATATGTTATGCGTGCAATGTAGCCGTCCCGTGAAGTTCAAATTAATTTAACTTTTAAGGCGAGGAACGAGAAGCGAATTGCCTGTATGTGTGAAAAAAGCTTTATTTCTCACATCCACTTTTTATTTATTTTTTACTTTTATTTTGAATATATAGCATAATTATATAATTGTGTCAAACAATGGTAGGGGAAACACTGTAATCTCTATTAAAATACCATTAATTGCACGGCCCTAGATGACATTTAGTTTCTCTCTCTCACCGTGCAGAGTAAACTCACAAGAGGACAAGACAGAGGAGGAAGAAGAAGATGGTGAACAGAAGAAGAAAGAACGAAGGAAGAAGAACTTTGATGACTTGGACAGTGATTATGATGATGATGATGACTTAAGCGACCTCGGAGATGATGATGATGATAATAAGGGAGATGATATTAACCGGGACTCCGAACCAAAGAAGACCCAGAATAAGTCTGATGTGCTCCCAGATGTGTCCAGAGTCAACATAAAGGACTAAAGGCAGTGAGAGGGTCCTTGTTATTCTACTTTTTTTTAACATGTATACTAAACACGTTTTCTACTCAAAGTACAGTATCAGGTTTGAGATGTAACTATATGTATATTAAGTTATGCAAATGAATAAATGTTGCTGGTTTTCATGCAGAACCTGGAATGTGAGTTAATGTCAGCTATGTCCCTCACCTTCCGCTCTCTGTGTGTTGCCGTTATTAAAATCTTGTCGCTACAGGAAACGGCAACAAACTTGGACGGCTTAAACTGAAATTTGGACGGTGCAACAAGGCAGGCCTGCTCTGTTCTTTCAGGGAATGATTGTAAAGATTTACAAAGAATATTTCCTCTCTAACTGGGACATTTTGGGACTGATTGGTGGGATTGCTGTGGACGAAGTACACACAGACAGAGGTGGGTAGAGTAGCCAAAAATAAGTAAAAGTACTGTTACTTCAGAATAATATGACTCAAGTAAAAGTAACAAGTAGTCATCTAAATAATTACTTGAGTAAGAGTAAAAACAGTACTTACAACTACTCAAGTACGGAGTAACTGTTGAGTAACGTCTGATTTATTTTTTAACACAAGAATTCAATCAGACAGACAAAAATACAAAATAATCATCTCTAGGCAAATTATAGTTCGTCCAATCAATAAAATAAATTAAAATTAATTAATTACAAAATATCTTAAAATAATCCAGGTAAATTCAAGTACTTAAAAAATAAAATCAATAAAATAATATTACATAAAAAATAAATAAGCACAAGTAACACAAATTTCCAAACCTTTATACTTTTTTACCAGGCTCTGCAGGCAGAACTAGAACAAGGTAATGGAGCTGCTGTATGGCACTTTTACTAAGGTAACTGTTAAGAAATCTCTAAAAGACGTGTTCTTCGATTTCTGGAGGAGGAAGGAGAGACTTGGGTCGAATTGAAAGTTAACTAAAAGGTTTAATAAAACAACATGAAAACAGTCAAAACACAATCAAACATAAAACTCTGCCAGCAGCAGACTGCAAAACATGCTTCCCCTGTCGGGTCACAGTTAGCAGCCATGCGACATGACAAAACAAATCCACTGTAAACAGTGGACTACAGCAGCTTCCCCTTGCGGGGTCACAGGCTGTAGCTTCGAATCTTACTCAGGATCAGAATTATATCCCTTGGAATTGTGGGTGTTTCCCTGAATGGAAACTGTCCCAGGTTAAAGACACACCTCTGATTTCAGGTTTACTCCAGGTCACAGACAAAGGTCGTTTCACATGGTAGTGCCGATTCTGTTCAAGTTTACAGAGTTTGCATTTCCTTTGTTCTAATCACGTCTGGCCCTGCAGGGAATGGCTCCCCAAAAAGAGACAACAGTTACCTTTCCTGTGGGGACAATGAGTCTCCCACAGTATGCTAAATAACAGCCATGACCTGATTAATTCTTCAGAAGCTAGGTTTTGGGTGAGGCACTCAAATGCTGATTAGTGTAGTTACTTGATTAAATTTAGCTGCAGGCCCCATTAAACATTGTTTTCCAGACATAGCCTGGCTTTAACTTTTTTAAACATAACATAACCATGCTTTTATTATGAGGCCAGAGGCCTGGACTACGAAGCAAGATTTGGGGTTAACAGGTAACTTCAGGTTCACCAGGATTTTCTTTATCACGAAGGTGGATCACGTGTTACCGGGTTCAATCGCCGTGGTAACTCATGCTGGACGCCTGACCTGGTCCGGAGCAGGTTGGAGATGAGAGATCAACCGGTGTAAAAGCACCGCCTACTGACCAACCAATACTCGATTGATAACGGCCTCACAGTTCTTATAGAAGATCAGGCGGAGCTCGGCGCAGAGAGAGAGAGAAAGAGAGGGGTGCGCTCATACAAAAAACATTTAGAGACAGACAACCCCGTTAACATTCCCTGATGGATATATTTATGAAATATATAGATTTTAATGGGAGGGAATTACATATCGGCTATTTCTTGGCTTGTTGAGCCGTGTGTCGCCAATGCGCACAGCGGTTTGAATTATGTTTTTTATATTTTTTTTGATTTGCTCTCATGATCGCTCCCACTGCCAGGGTTGCAACTGCAAATAGACTAAAGCAATGACAGTATGGTCAGATCTTGTGCCTGACTGATGGGGAAGTGATACTGATAAGTGTTGTGATTTTTACGCATCTACAGCGTCGGCTATTCTTTTTTTTGCCAGCTGTCCTGTTTTAGGAAGCAGCGACTGTATTGCGTTTTGCCTGTAAAACCGTGTCTGTGTTCTTCATATTTATGTAGAATTATAGTTTGCTCTTCTTATGTAAAATATGTGGCTATTGGTCATGTTGTGCAAACACCGCCTCTTTAATGCGAACGTGCGCGTCTCTAGATTGGGAAACCCTGGGTTGGTTGAACTAGTTGATAACCAGCGTCGCGACACAGCTGATGCGGGACCGCGGTGGTTAGGTCAGGTGGAGCCGGGGAACTGAAAGAGATCCAGGGCATGTTGGTCTGGACTGGTAGTACAGGCGGGTGATTCTGACATTCTTGTTTTGCTACGACTGTAAAGCTGACCCGTCCGTTCTCTTAATACATCCATGGTCCGGTCCCGCCGCTGAGATTGAGTACGGTGACGAGACTGCACAACTACGTTTAATTGGTGAAACACAGTCACGTGGTAGAGCCTTTAGCGGAAGTCTCTCTCTCTCTGTCAAAATAAAACATTAAAATGAGGCGTACGCTTATATATATGTAAATGGGCGTACGCGGGGGGATAAAAACAATGACGCGTAGAATACCAAAGAGGTAAAAAGAAAAGTAAGGAGCTCATTGTAGCCTAATGTAGCGGAGTAAGAGTACAGTTTCTTCTTCACAAATCTACTCAAGTAAAAGTAAAAAGTATAGTGATTTATAACTACTCCTAGAAGTATAATTTTTTCAAAAACTTACTCAAGTAAATGTAACTCGTTACTACCCACCTCTGCACACGGAGATACACTGGTAAGAGGAAATTACGTTTAACCATGTATCCAACGGCCGGCAGGGTCAGCCCTATGTTCCCACGGCCCTGTGTTCCCCCATTTCTAAGATTTTTCTTAAAATTCGGCCCTATGTTAAGGTTAAGTGAATAAAGAATGTGCATTTACATTAAATGTTTGCAATAAACAAAGAGATGGGCGCATCAGATATAGCTAAAAGCTACATTCCATCTGTAGTCCATTGCGACTGGATAATAGGTTGGGTGTAATTGGCTACCAAATTGGGAGAAAAGGGGATAAAGTCTGATACAAATTAATGAAAAAGGAAATGTGGGACCTAATTTTGGAATAAAAATCTTAGAAATGTGGGAACATAGGCCCTAATTTTGAAAACAATCTTAGAAATGTGGGAACATAGGCCCTAATTTTAAAAAAAATCTTAGAAATGTGGGAACATAGGCCCTAATTTTGAAAACAATCTTAGAAATGTGGGAACATAGGGCCTAATTTAGAAAAAAAATCTTAGAAATCTGGGAACATAGGGCCTAATTTTGAAAAAAATCTTAGAAATGTGGGAACATAGGCCCTAATTTTGAAAAAAAATCTTAGAAATGTGGGAACATAGGGCCTAATTTAGAAAAAAAATCTTAGAAATGTGGGAACATAGGGCCTAATTTTGAAAAAAATCTTAGAAATGTGGGAACATAGGGCCTAATTTTGAAAAAAATTCTTAGAAATGTGGGAACATAGGGCCTAATTTTGAAAAAAAATCTTAGAAATGTGGGAACATAGGCCCTAATTTTGAAAAAAAATCTTAGAAATGTGGGAACATAGGGCCTAATTTTGAAAAAAAATCTTAGAAATGTGGGAACATAGGCCCTAATTTTGAAAAAAAATCTTAGAAATGTGGGAACATAAGGCCTAATTTAGAAAAAAAATCTTAGAAATGTGGGAACATAGGGCCTAATTTTGAAAAAAAATCTTAGAAATGTGGGAACATAGGCCCTAATTTTGAAAAAAATCTTAGAAATGTGGGAACATTTGAGCTGGCTCTGTACCCGGCTCAAAGTCCCCTTTTGTCGGCTAACTTTAACCGTAAAGGCCGCTAAACTCAACGATTGTGAACGGCCGGCGGTCACCTAATTTCGTAGGATATCATACGAACTTATTCATGAGAATGCGTTGAATATTTCACTGGTAGTAAGACGGACATAATGTTAAAATAAAGAAATAAAAACCATGATTACAGCTCGTCATAAATGTTGATTAAAGCAACTGTCAACAAAGAGATCCAGCTTCTCTGCTGCCGTCACGACTGACAGAAAGAATCCAAGGTGCAGCCGAGATACTTCTAATTGAAATACATGTGTTTGAAATTCGTGCTGAGCATCACGAAAAACTTTTGTGTCATTGTGGGCTTCACGCATCAATAGATTGAATTTTGTGGCTATTCAGCAAACTGCCGTGAGATTGGGTTGTTAATTTAAACAAATTCTGTAAGTATTCACTTCACCACGACAGCTTTTCAACTTTGAACATAAGAAATGGTGCCCTTTTTGTAGCTGCCTTTTACACTTCCCGTCACTGAATAACCTGCAGTAGCATCTACGGTTGAGTGTGTTGTCATCCATCATGTGGGGTTGATATATTTAAAAGAATGTGGCAATATTTCAAACATTACTTCCCCATTAGGATACTGGACATCATGTTTTATGGATGGATTCGTCAGTAAGGTCATAGGATGCCTATTTATGAATGTCGTCTGATGCATTTCTCACATGGCTTTGTTCTGATTAAACACACGTGCAGGACAGCCGCCATCTCCGACAGCTCTACGGTAACACCTCTTGGGTATTTTTTTTATACCAATTGCCCATAAAAAAATAAAATAAAAATAATATATATAGGCTAATTTATAGCTTTTTGCGTTTGTTATTGCGTCGGTAACTATGTGGTTTGTCCAAGTGGTGTTTCCGTAGCGAGCTATCAAAGATGTCGTCTGTTCTGCACATACCGACTCACATTGTGCATTAACAACAAAGCCCAACAGTGTGGTCCCGGAATTGAAAATCCCACTACCCACAATTCTAAGCTGTAACGACGACGTCTCTGATTGGTGGAGCTCACTGTTACCATGGAAATGTTTAGCGAACCTGAGAACGGCTATAGCTAGCTGCTACCATTAAAGTCTATGATCGTTTCTGTTCAGTCTTCTTCCTTTGCCTTTTATTTTGTTTCCAAATGACCAAACATAACCAAACTGGAAGTGAAGTAACATCTGGTTTTAATCCTAACCACCATCTTTTTCTTAACTGAACTAAGTAGTTTTGGTGCCTAAACCTAACCAAACTGTATTCTCGCTTTGCCGGACCTTCCTCCAAAGCGCGCTGAAAGAGGATCTGGCTACTCCAGGGGGTGGGAGGAAAAAACGTGCTCTGGTTTAATGGCATTTCTTTAAGCCAATCACAATCGTCCTGGGCGGTGCTAAGCACCAGAGAAAAGATTGTTTTGCCGCTGCAAAATAATCTCGGGAAGGAACTTGTTTTGGTGGAACGTGTGTACGTTTAAAAGTAGTTTTAGTAATGCAACAGAAAACTCAGATTGGACAGATAGTCTAGCTAGCTGTCTGGATTTACCCTGCAGAGATCTGAGGAGCAGTTAACCATAGTCCTTACAGATCAGCCGGAGGTTAGAACGCCAACATAAAGGAAAACCAAGGTAACGGTTATCCGGTCTAAATGAGTGAAATCCGGCGGATTTTCCAGCGGCAACGGAGCAATCCCGGAAGTGGAACGTCGTGGATACAGACTAACCAAACTGTGACCGTTTCACAACGTTTACAGCATGTTTAAAGCTACAGTATATAGCGTAGTTTCTTAATTAATGACGACAAATCTGGCGGAAAAAAAGAGAAAGAAAGAAAGACATTGTCCGTCGCTGTCTGGAGGATAACTAGCCAGTTGATATTGCGTGTGTGCGTTTGGTTACTCGCGGTCAAAATTTAGGCTACACTATACATGCATTACCTGCAGGCCTAGGTAACATGCATTACCTGCAGGCCTAGGTAACATGCATTACCTGCAGGCCTATAGGTAACATGTATTACCTGCAGGCCTATAGGCAACGTGCATTACCTGCAGGCCTATAGGTAACATGTATTACCTGCAGGCCTATAGGTAACATGTATTACCTGCAGGCCTATAGGTAACGTGCATTACCTGCAGGCCTATAGGTAACATGTATTACCTGCAGGCCTATAGGTAACATGTATTACCTGCAGGCCTATAGGTAACATGTATTACCTGCAGGCCTATAGGTAACGTGCATTACCTGCAGGCCTATAGGTAACATGTATTACCTGCAGGCCTATAGGTAACATGTATTACCTGCAGGCCTATAGGTAACATGTATTACCTGCAGGCCTATAGGCAACGTGCATTACCTGCAGGCCTGTAGGTAACGTGCATTACCTGCAGGCCTATAGGTAACGTGCATTACCTGCAGGCCTATAGGTAACATGTATTACCTGCAGGCCTATAGGTAACGTGCATTACCTGCAGGCCTGTAGGTAACGTGCATTACCTGCAGGCCTATAGGTCACATGCATTACCTGCAGGCCTATAGGTAACATGTATTACCTGCAGGCCTGCATACCTGCAGGCCTATAGGTAACGTGCATTACCTGCAGGCCTATAGGTAACATGTATTACCTGCAGGCCTATAGGTAACATGTATTACCTGCAGGCCTATAGGTAACGTGCATTACCTGCAGGCCTGTAGGTAACGTGCATTACCTGCAGGCCTATAGGTCACATGCATTACCTGCAGGCCTATAGGTAACATGTATTACCTGCAGGCCTATAGGTAACGTGCATTACCTGCAGGCCTATAGGTAACATGTATTACCTGCAGGCCTATAGGTAACATGTATTACCTGCAGGCCTGTAGGTAACGTGCATTACCTGCAGGCCTATAGGTCACATGCATTACCTGCAGGCCTATAGGTCACATGCATTACCTGCAGGCCTATAGGTAACGTGATTTACCTGCAGGCCTATAGGTAACGTGATTTACCTGCAGGCCTATAGGTAACATGCATTACCTGCAGGCCTATAGGTAACATGCATTACCTGCAGGCCTATAGGTAACGTGATTTACCTGCAGGCCTATAGGTAACATGCATTACCTGCAGGCCTATAGGTAACATGCATTACCTGCAGGCCTAGGTAACATGCATTACCTGCAGGCCTATAGGTAACATGTATTACCTGCAGGCCTATAGGTAACATGTATTACCTGCAGGCCTATAGGTAACGTGCATTACCTGCAGGCCTATAGGTAACATGTATTACCTGCAGGCCTATAGGTAACATGTATTACCTGCAGGCCTATAGGTAACATGTATTACCTGCAGGCCTATAGGTAACATGTATTACCTGCAGGCCTATAGGCAACGTGCATTACCTGCAGGCCTGTAGGTAACGTGCATTACCTGCAGGCCTATAGGTAACATGTATTACCTGCAGGCCTATAGGTAACGTGCATTACCTGCAGGCCTATAGGTAACATGTATTACCTGCAGGCCTATAGGCAACGTGCATTACCTGCAGGCCTGTAGGTAACGTGCATTACCTGCAGGCCTATAGGTAACGTGTATTACCTGCAGGCCTATAGGTCACATGCATTACCTGCAGGCCTATAGGTCACATGCATTACCTGCAGGCCTATAGGTAACGTGATTTACCTGCAGGCCTATAGGTAACGTGATTTACCTGCAGGCCTATAGGTAACATGCATTACCTGCAGGCCTATAGGTAACATACATTACCTGCTGGCCTATAGGTAACATGCATTATCTGCATGCCTAGGCCATTTCATTACATAATTCCTAACGGAGGATTAAAATAACATGATGGACTCTTCAGAAGAGGTCATTATCTTCACTCGAGTTTCTGCGTGGGAAAGTCTCCGGACACCACAGTCTTCTGAACATGGTCCTACTGAGAGATCCAGAGAGAGTTGTGTGGAGCTGATAGTCTTAATTAGCTTTGTAGCAACTCATTTGGCAACGGCTTGAATGTAACGGACGTTCATTAATATTAAAAAGTTACGCACTAAAGCTTTAAAACGGCGAGCGTAACGTTCTGGTTTAGATCCGAGGCTGTATGTCCTGCCCCCGCTAGGTGCGCTAATTTATGAAACGCTCCTGGGGTCGTATTAGAGGGTAGAGAACACACAACTCATGTCGTTGTATGGTTTGAAGGACTTGTTATTTTGCTATGAGGAAACGTCTCAAACATCATGGGAACATTATGTCAAACATGATTAAACAGGTCTGACAAAGAAGAACCAACCACCGAGACTGTACCAAATATATGTTTTGCAATATTTCAGTTATTTTTAAATTCAATTTCAGGAAGTGTTCGTGTATGCTAAAGACCTGTTGCTGTCTCTTGAAAGACAGATGGTACAGAATGTCCTCTCTCGTCTTTCTATATTTAGCGTCTCTGCAGCTACTGGGGCCTCGTTTACAGAACAACAGTGATAGAAAAACTGTATATAGAATAATTAGGTCTCCAATTTATGATTACTTTCATTGTCTATTAATCTGTGGACTATTTTCTGAATTAATGGACAAGTTGTTGGGTTTCTAAAATGTCAGAAAATGTGGGTCAGTGTTTCCCCAAAAAGCCCAAGATGACGTCCTCAAATGTCTTGTTTTGTCCACAACTCAAAGATATTCAGTTTACTGTCACAGAGGAGAGAAGACACTAGAACAATATTCACATTCAACAAGCTGACATCATATAACTCAAACCGTTTATCGATCAAAACAGTTGGTGATTAATTTAATAGTTGACAACTAAGACAAAGGGGAGCTTCTACAGAGGGTAAATGCAGGACAGGATACAGTGATATAAGTGGTGAACCCCAGAAGGGGACGGGACTGAGGCATTGGCTCTAATCATCTTCCATACACAAACACTGCACACATTCTTTGAGATAAGAAAGTGTGTGTGTGTGTGTGTGTGTGTGTGTGTGTGTGTGTGTGTGTGTGTGTGTGAAGGGGGTGGGTGGGGGGGGAGGATTGCATTTTTATGTATTAAAAGTGCTGTATACACAAAGTCCGATTGATTGATTGAAAAGTAAGTGCACACACACACACACAGGCACACACACACACACACAGACAGACACACACACACACACACACACACACACACACACACACACACACACACAGACATATTAAAGCATGAAAAAATATAATAATATAGCAAAGGATTTTTTATACAAAGGGATGACACATTTGAGCGAGCTCTGGCTCCATCATAAGGGCATTTAGAAGTTATAACAACGTGACGTGTACACACACACACACACACACACACACACACACACTCACAAACACACACCCCCCCTGTCTTCTCATTGGCTGCGGATTGTCTCTGCAGTCAGGTGGAGTTCTGCTGATCGACACTCTCCAAAGACAAAACTCCAGTGGGGCTACCGCTGCAGGTAATTCCTCTGCTCGACTCCGAACTCATCTGTTGAAAGGATGGCAAACTCTGACAGACCCAACGCTGACATTTCTCACGTCTACAGGGGGACGTTTATCCACTCGACGCAGCAAACCGCGCTACAGATCCTGGAAGATCAACTCCTAGGAGTGGATACACACGGAAAGGTTAGTCCAACAATTAAAACAGCTTTTAGTCTTAATTTAGAAGTGAAAAAAAAAAATTATGGTTTTGAAAACATATTGCTGTTAATGATAATTTGATTAATATCTATATAGCTCTATACCTTTACTAATAACCATGCGGAAATTAGGAGGCAGCATTTGGCACAGTTTGGTTAAAAAATACGACGTAAATCTGTTGCACAATCTATAAACTGTCTTGTGCAGCGAGCTGTTGCTGAGCAACTTTTCACAAATTGGCCCACTGAGCTCTCAGACACAAGCAGCTTAATGACAGTTTGAAGTAGCCTATCCTCTTCAATCAGAAGCAGAAGAGGAAGTTGCCTTGGTGTGTTTGCTGCAAACAGTACCCAAAAAGGAATAAATAATAAGGTAAAGTAGGCTACTGCTACAGTCAAGAACATAAATAGGCTACAGAATACATAGTAGAATAAAGAGAATGTAAAATACACTATAACAAAATAACAAAGACTGTTTTAGAAAGAAAGAAAGAAGGAAGGGAGGCTGTACATTTTATTGCACGCTGTGTAAATATATGGATCAGTGAGTGACAGTGTGCAAAAGTTCAATGTAGCCTATAATATGTGCAAACAGGCCTGGAGCGAGCGGAGGGGCCTTTGGGGCCCTAGTCCCGAATGTTTTGCTCAAAAGCCGCTGAATCTTTTAGGGTTTTAAAATAACTTCAACTTTGTTCATCTCCTCTCAGTCTCTCTGACGGGACCGGCAAATCAATGGAGTAAAAGTTACGTTTACTGGGGAAATATTAGCCAGATGTACTCAGATTCTAGTCAGAATACGAGTCTGATGCGGCTCCATTGAGGTGTGATTGTGGGGCGTGTTTCAACCGAACCAGGAAAGAAAATGCCTCTGCACTCAATTGGATAGACCTACAACCCCCTAACCCTAACCCGCTCGGGAAATATCGCCTTCGTTTCAAGATCAGTAATGCTGTTTACTCCAAATTCTTACCCTACCTACGTTATATAACTTAGAAATAGAAACATCAGACAGCGTTTTGCCTCTCTTTAGATGGAGTGAAAATGAGTTAAATGTCAAACCTAACATTTGTTGTGTTCTGGTTTCAGAACGATGAAGACAGTTGGAGAAGAATTAGATATAAAACAGGTCCTTATTTTATATATTTTATTCATTTGCATAACTGAATGTACATATAGTTACAGTCCTCCAAACCGTACGCCGATATGGGTCGTTTATTCCTACCCTCTAATACGTTTCATTAACTAGCGCCCCTAACGGTGGCAGGAAATACGACCCTTAATATTGTTTAATGTTTATTAAGAAGGATCCCCATTAGTGGTTTTAAACATGTCACTAACCTTGTTAACCCCCAACCAACCTCCTTATGCAGAAATGTGGCGCTCTTATGGCGCTTACCCACCGCTACTACCAGCTCAGCTCAGCTCGGCCCGGCTCGGCTCGGCCCAGCTGCGGTGCCCCGTAGGAGCTCAGTGGCCTCCAAATGAAAATTTAAGGGGCACAACCAGAAAATTTAGGGGCACACACCGTAAATCAACATGCTAACCAAATATTCACATTTCTACTAATTTCGACTGTATTACTAATAAATACTTTGATAATAGATGCAGAAATTACAGTGTGCCGTTTCAAATTCAGTGTCACTTTTGAAGATGCAACATATAAGGTATACTGACAGGCCCATCGCTGTCATGACAGTAAAAAAAATAAAAAATAAATATATATTTTGTTTATTATTGTATTTGTATGTTATTTTTTAGCCTGTTTTATTTTCATCATGAACGTTTTTAATTGCTCTTTGTTTCACGTAAAGCATTTTGAATTGCCTCGATGCTGAAAGCTGCTGTAAAAATAAAGTTGCCTTGCCTTCAAACCTCAGCCTGTCAGTCAGTCACCAGGGCATAGAAACCACCGTTGTGCCTGGCAGCTCGTCTCCGAGGAAGTGTAACGTCAACAGCACTGCGACCGCTTTCGGGTCGCCATTAATATCTTATCGCAGCAGACGCTGTCTGCGTCAAGTTGTGAAAAACTGTAACCACACTGGAAACCACTTTATCGGCATCGCCGTGACTCACTGTGACTTCAACAAAACTGCAGAGCCCACGTAGTTTGCATCGTCTGCAGCTCTGCGAGTGTGTGTGTCGGAGCTCTGCTCTCTGTCAATTTTCAGAGAGGACGGATAAGCTTGCGCTTACGCGCTCAGGTACCGAAATTTCAACGTTTAACATGTAAAAAAGGGGGCAAATTTACTGGTCGCACATGTGCGACTGGATGTAAAATTCAGTCGCACGCTCTCAAATTTTGGTCGCAAAATGCGACCATTTGCTTGCAGTCTGGAGCCCTGGATTTAGCACCGAACGACGAAGGTGTGTTGTTTGTGATTCTCAGCATGTGGCTGTTTGCCAGTTAGCCCGACTCCGCCCTCATACGTACTTCCGCTCAATTTTCATTTCCCTTCAGTACTCCGTCTGGGTTCGCGGTATATTCTTCGGTTTTCTACAACCAAATCTTTGGCGGTTCAATCAGCGAACAGACGGAGCTGAGAACGATGACGTTGAGGTCGTGCGCTAGTTTGAGGAGAAAGATGCGGTCTGTTGGGGCAACGCTGCCAAATATCCAGAAGTTAAAGCCCGAGCGAGACCAATCTTTGCTGAGTTGTGTTGGTGGCCATGATGTCGTGGCCCTCCTCCCCACAGGGTTCAGGAACAGTTTGATTCTCCAGCTCGCTCCGTTAGTGGTGAAGGAGTTGGCTAAGGCTAACGCTAGCGATGCTAAGCCTAACGCTAGCGACGCTAAGCTGATAGTTGTTGTCATCTCCCATCTTGTTAGCCTGGTCCTACCAGACAGGACGTAGGAGGGCGGAGCCAGGCAACAGAGTACCCGCCTTCAAGGAAGTTAACACTTGTCAATGGAGAGAGGCCAGACTCTCTGGCCTAATGACATGGACCAGAGTCTGGTAGGACCAGGCTAGTGTACCAGAGTCTGGTAGGACCAGACTAGTGTACCAGAGTCTGGTAGGACCAGGCTAAGGTACCAGAGTCTGGTAGGACCAGGCTAGTGTACCAGAGTCTGGTAGGACCAGGCCAGTGTACCAGAGTCTGGTAGGACCAGGCCAATGTACCAGGGTATGGTAGGCCCAGGCTAGTGGACCAGAGTCTGGTAGGACCAGGCTAATGTACCAGAGTCTGGTAGGACCAGGCTAATGGACCAGAGTCTGTTAGGACCAGGCTACAGTACCAGAGTCTGGTAGGACCAGGCTAATGGACCAGAGTCTGGTAGGACCAGGCTAATGTACCAGGGTCTGGTAGGACCAGGCTAGTGGACCAGAGTCTGGTAGGACCAGGCTAGTGTACCAGAGTCTGGTAGGACCAGGCTAGTGTACCAGAGTCTGGTAAGACCAGGCTAGTTTGCCAGAAGACACACATTTAAATGCTTTTATTTGGATCTGAAAGGCATCACAAAGAAAAAAACAAGATCTAAATACTTTGCTTTATACCATCTGTGTCCTCCTCTGCGTCTTTCATAAAATGCAGCATGTTTGATGTCCAAACCTGACCACCTTATGAACTGATTTTTGTAAATCCTGCCGATCTGGATCTCTCTTTACTTGTTGTTATAAGGCACATTGTCAAAACTAGTAGCCGAAAGTCAGCCATATCAAAATACACACCTTGCATTAACGCTGGGTGTTTATGTTGGAAAATCATACAGGTGTGCACTCCGGTCCAGCCATGTTCCACCTGCGACCTGCCGCCATCTTGACACGTACACACACACACACACACACACACACACACACACACACACACACACACACACACACACACACACACACACACACACACACACACACACACACACACACACACACACACACACACACACACACACTCTGTACAAATCAAATGTACGAGAGTCTAGTAGGACCAGGCTAGTTTGCAGGAAGACACACACACACACACACACACACACAGAACGTGGAATGTGTGGGATTGGGTGGTGATGGCGCAGTGGATATGACACATGCCTGTGGTGTAGGAGATCTGGGTTCAACTCCCAATCTGATACATCAACGTGTGTGTGTGTGTGTGTGTGTGTGTGTGTGTGTGTGTGTGTGTGTGTGTGTGTGTGTGTGTGTCTTCTGGCAAACAGCCACACAGCCACATGCCGAGAATCACAAACAAAATACTTCCACGTTCTGGGTGTGTCCCTGTTGGCAGGTACCAGCAACTTTTTATCTTAATGGAAAACCAAAATAGGCGAGTACAGTCAAGGCGAGTCGAGCAGGTACCATGTGATGGAAAAACGCCGTTACAGTTTGTCACCTTACTTCCTGCTTTGCTCCCATAATAACTACTACACCCACTAGAGGGCACTGACACTATTAACGTAAATATGAGTTGTAATTACTGCATAAAGAAACGACTTATGTGAGTGTTTTTCGGGGGAGGACAGTTTCTCCGCCCCTGTGTGCAACATGTGGGATTTAAGTCCATAGGACATCTTTAAACCATCCGAGGCATGCGTGTAATCTTCCACTCTGTTGTTATCGATAAGGAAATACAATATGCGGACATCGTGGAAATCATACACTGTACACTAAACATGAAGGATGTTTTCATCTCTCACAACGTATCCTCTGTTACATGCAAACTCTTTTTGTAATCACCAACTCTTCGCTGATTTCCATTCTGCCATCAGATTGCTTTCATCGAGAAAGGAGCGGAGCTGAACCGACTGTCTCAGAGCTTTGGATTCAGTCCGTCTGCAGTCACTCAACTGGCACAACAGTAAGTAGAATACATACAATTAATTACTTAATGATTAGGATTTCATTAGGGCTGCAATTAAACCAATTATTTTCACTCACACTCAGAATTTGTACTTTTTTAAAATAAAAAATGACTGAAACCGATTAACCAAATTATTTTCACTCACACTCAGAATTTGTACTTTTTTAAAATAAAAAATGACTGAAACCGATTAACCAATTATCAAAATGGTTGCCGATTAATATAATAGTTGACAACTAAGACATGGGGGGGTGGGGGACTGGCAATGAAATTCCAATCCACTATATTTATATAGCACAATTTAAACAAACCACAAGGTTACCAAAGTGCTTCACAGATATAAACATATAAAACACTAACAATGACAGTGACAACGAAGACCACAGCAGCTCTCATAGTGAATCAAAAGCCAGGGAATAAAAATATATTTTTAAACGAGATTTAAAGGTGTGGAGGGTGGGCGCACCTTTAATGTGCGGTGGTAAATCATTCCACAAAGGCAATGAAATTAATAAAAAAAGAGTTGACAGCTAACTGATTAATCTTTGCAGCGCTAATTATGTCTAATACGTTTTGCAGCTATTATTAGGTTGATTCCATCAGTTACAGTAGTCATGTTTCCATCTAATTGTCAAACGAATTTTAAGCAAACTTTTAAAATGTCGCAAAAAGAAAATGGTAACTAGACGCGTTTCCATCAACTAGTTTAGAGCGAATAATCTAGACTACGCAAAGCGTTGTCTCATCACAAGTAGTCGTTACGCGTGGTTGTCGATTGAAAACCCTCTTCAAAGAGTTTAGAAGTTAAGTTCTTTGGCTAAACGGAGAGAGGTAGCATTGTACAAGTTGGCCACCTGTGGAGAGTCCAGGGTTGTGGCAGAGACATTTGGTGAGATAACTGTTCACCGTAGTGTCTACGCGGTGTGCCTTGTGCCACAAGCCTACGGCGTCCTGGATGGGACCCATTTCCCAATCCTTCCCCTGTCCGATGGATACCGGGACTATAGTCATGTGAGTTACGTGTTCGCTACGACACAACTTATTCGGCAAAGCTGTTTCCATCTCCCATTTTGTGCATTAACTATTTTTCGAAAAAGGCAAAAACCTACTTAAACGAGCGTATTGCGAATTTGAGGACTTTTTATTTTTTTATTTTGCCGTTTCCATCAACCGTTTCTAATTTGATACTTCAAAATGCGCATTAAAAATACGTTGATGGAAAGACGACTACGGATTTGGTGTAACATTTATCCACATTTTACCTCTCAAGAATTGATAGAAATGGTCAGAAGCCCTTCGGGACCAGCATGGGATTAGCACGATTAGCATAATAAAAAACTAAATAATGACTCAAATAGGGCTGTGCTCGATTTGAAGAAATTCTTAATCATTCAATTGTATCGACTAATCGATTAGTTGATTTGATCGACAGATCTGTAAATCTGAGTTTGTCCACAAACAGTCATGCAAAAGCACCACTTTAATTCTTGTGTTTACCAGAGATGTGCTCATTTGTTTCTTGGAAATAAGTCATTCAGCGTGAAAAAAAGCATCAAACATGACTAATGGACTAAAGAAATCTAAGTTGACTAAGATCAAACGACCGATTAGTCGACTAATCGACTAAGATGGAGCAGCCCTAGACTCAAACCGATTAATCGATTGCCAAAACAGCTGGCGATTGATTTAATAGTTGACAATTAATCGCCTCATCTTTGCAGCTGTACATTTTTACAATATATTAAATCACTTCTTGCTCCTCTCCTGTAAAAACCATGTACGTGTTTGAACCGTTCTGGTTTCTTTCTCCGCTGCAGTGAGTTTTTCATGCCGGGACTGGTGGACACACACATCCACGCGCCCCAGTACAGCTACGCTGGCACGGCGCTGGACATGCCCCTGCTGCAGTGGCTCAACGCCTACACCTTCCCTGTGGAGTCTCGCTTCAAGGACTTGGAGTTTGCCCGCCGCGTCTACACTCAAGTAGTGGTGAGTTGTTCTGGCATCGTGAAAATAAGTGTCTGTTAAAATAAGGGCTGCCACCTCTTAGTCGATTAGTCGACTAATCGGTTGTTTTGGTCATTTTTTGTGCTTATTCATGCTTAATTACTTATTTCCAAGAAACTTCTGAGCACATTTATGGTAAACACAAGATTTAAAGTGGTGCTTTTGCAGGATTAATTGTGGAGAAACTCAGTTTTACAGATTGTTAATTAACTACATTTATATTGTGCTTTTCTAGTCTTAACCACATCTCAAAGCGCACAGCTCTGTCAATTAAATCAACTAATCGATTAGTCCACAAAATCGTATAAGTGTTAGTCGACTAAGAATTTCTTTAGTCTAGGACAGCCCTAGTTAAAATGTGTACAGTGTGGCCCGGTTAGCCCAGTTGGTAGAGTAGGCGCACACACGTAGAGGTTTATTCCTCGACGCAGAAGGTCCAGGGTTCGAGTTTCCTGGGTGCCATGTCATTTCTCCGACGCTCCATTGCTCCGACCTCTCAATAACCCGAAAAATTCCCTTTGGTCCTAAAGCCCACTAGTCCTACGTCCCACTATGGCCACACCAAGACCCGCCCTTCAATAGCTTTTATTGGCCAGGCGTCCATGCTTAAGCATTGTAACGTAACTCCATTTGTCCAGGTCCTATCCCCTGACCAATCGGCTATCATAACCCCAACCAATCGAGCTGCTTTGTAGGGCGGGTCTTGGCGTGGCCATAGTGGGACGTCGGACTAGTGGGCTGTAGGACCAAAGGGAATCTTTCGGGTTATTGAGAGGTCGGAACAATGGAGCTTCTGAGAAATGGGCAGTCCCCAGTTTCCTGCATATCTTCCCCCCCTGTCTCTCCCCTTTGATATCTCAGCTTTCCTAAAAATGTGTACAGGGAGAAGATGACCCACTGCAGGTATAACAGCTTTGATATATGTTTGTAGATTTAGCAGCAAATTCCTGAAGAACAAACAATAAGTAAGTCCATATTTGTTGATACCTCATAAAAGGGAAAAAGAAGAAAGGTCCAAGGCACTCTTCTTGCTTGCAAAAAGTTAGAAAGCCTTTATTAAGATGGATATTTCATAATGAAAATTGTTAGTACTTAAAAATAGAGCTGGGTAACGCACACGCGTAGTGACACAAACAGCCTCTCTGTTACCCCGATTAGTTCTGCTACCGGAGCTAAAACTCTTGTGTGGACGGAAAAAGGGATAAAAAAGTGAAAAGAAAGAAAAATGTGTTGCACACTCGGACTCGCCCTCGGGCCTTCTCACAGTTAGACTAGAACCTGAATCTTTAAAATCAACAACGGTTGTTGATTTCAACCTTTGCCTTGTCCTCCCAGGTCAAACCTGAAAATCAACACTTTTTTCACATTTTCTCGACACATTTTTCAATGCTTTTTTCAAAATTTTTTGACAGGTTCTTTTGAACGTTTTCGTCACTTATTAAAACATGGTTAGTGCCTTGTTTGATGCTGTTTTCAAAGCTTTATTCTGCTGTTTTCAAGGCTTTCTAATGTCTTTAGTTGCTTTTTTTCAATGTCTTTTGTCACTTTTATGTCATTTTAGTCAACATTCTTTGACCTTGTTTTAAACATTTGCTTTTATATAGACCTTACTGGTCCCCTAATACTGTATCTGAAGTCTCTTTTATATAGACCTTACTGGTCCCCTAATACTGTATCTGAAGTCTCTTTTATATAGGCCTTAGTGGTCCTCTAATACTGTATCTGAAGTCTCTTTTATATAGGCCTTAGCGGTCCCCTAATACTGTATCTGAAGTCTCTTTTATATAGGCCTTAGTGGTCCCCTAATACTGTATCTGAAGTCTCTTTTATATAGACCTTAGCGGTCCCCTAATACTGTATCTGAAGTCTCTTTTATATAGACCTTAGTGGTCCCCTAATACTGTATCTGAAGTCTCTTTTATATAGACCTTAGTGGTCCCCTAATACTGTATCTGAAGTCTCTTTTATATAGACCTTAGTGGTCCCCTAATACTGTATCTGAAGTCTCTTTTATATAGGCCTTAGTGGTCCTCTAATACTGTATCTGAAGTCTCTTTTATATAGGCCTTAGCGGTCCCCTAATACTGTATCTGAAGTCTCTTTTATATAGACCTTAGTGGTCCCCTAATACTGTATCTGAAGTCTCTTTTATATAGACCTTAGCGGTCCCCAAATACTGTATCTGAAGTCTCTTTTATATAGACCTTAGTGGTCCCCTAATACTGTATCTGAAGTCTCTTTTATATAGACCTTAGTGGTCCCCTAATACTGTATCTGAAGTCTCTTTTATATAGACCTTAGTGGTCCCCTAATACTGTATCTGAAGTCTCTTTTATATAGACCTTAGTGGTCCCCCCTGTATCTAATACTGTATCTGAAGTCTCTAATTTTATATAGACCTTAGTGGTCCCCTAATACTGTATCTGAAGTCTCTTTTATATAGACCTTAGTGGTCCCCTAATACTGTATCTGAGGTCTCTTTCCCGAAATTCAGTCTTGGTGCAGAATTACAGCCACAGAACAACAAGAGGGTTAAAGATTTAAGTTCAAGTTGAGTAAAAACTAGGGGTCGACCGATACTGTTTTTTTCAGGGCGGACATCGATATGTATGTGTGTGTAAAGATGACAACCGGTTGAGATACAAAAGAATGACTCGCGATGCAGTTTTTAAACATCCTAGAGCGTAATCTACTTTAGATTTCACACGTTTGACTTTAGACATCACTACGTCTTCTTAGTTTACTTATTTGAAGAGATTTCTTTCTATCTATTTCGTTATGATTTCTATCTATTTTGTTATAATTTTCGTTATTATTATTTGGTATTTTGATGTGGGATTTGTTTTAAACATCTAATTATTATTTTTTTATTTTTTTATTTAAGATAAAATACAATAATTTCAGCCTCACTTTTGATAAGAGGACATGTCTGTTGTTTTGTACCATTTATATAAATAAAGGAATATTAGTGCATCCTACAGCCCTGAAATGGAGCCAGAGTGAGAGACTTTTTTTTCTGAGTTTCCCTCTTTTGTCACACAGCCTTGTCATTTGAGATGGGTGTGAACAGATCAATGGCTTAACAACGTGTAGAAAAGCGTGTTTGTGGGTGTTTGGATGTCGTGTTTATGCTGTCATATGATCACTCTCTCTGCAGCAAAGGACCCTGAGAAACGGAACAACCACTGCATGTTACTTTGCTACCATACACACAGATGCTTCTCTCCTGTTGGGCCAGATTGCAAGTAAGACGTGCTGCCACACACACACACACACACACACACACACACACACACACACACACACACACACACACACACACATTTTAACCATTTATTTATGTCCACATAAAGAAAAATAGTACAGGAACACAAATATTACAGATGCAGTACAATACAAGACACAACTCATGGACCAGTGGCACACAGCATATTTTCACAATATCATAAGTAGCACAATACTCAGTTCATAAGGGTATAAGTAACACAATACTCAGTTCTTAAGGGTATAAGTAGCACAATACTCAGTTCTTAAGGGTATAAGTAGCACAATACTCAGTTCGTAAGGGTATAAGTAACACAATACTCAGTTCTTAAGGGTATAAGTAGCACAATACTCAGTTCTTAAGGGTATAAGTAACACAATACTCAGTTCTTAAGGGTATAAGTAGCACAATACTCAGTTCGTAAGGGTATAAGTAACACAATACTCAGTTCTTAAGGGTATAAGTAGCACAATACTCAGTTCTTAAGGGTATAAGTAGCACAATACTCAGTTCTTAACGGTATAAGTCGCAGCGTCTCCGCCATATGTGGCGGCTGCCAATAATAGCAGATATGGCGCAGTACTTTTCAAGCCGTTTCGCCCTCTTTTTGGCCATCCCAAGTTGTTGCAGCCCTCTGACTACCAGCCTGTGTGTGTTTCCTAGGCTACCAAATATGAAAACTAGTAGTGTGCACCTATAACCCAGCTGTGAGATGGTGTTTAGGAGTGGTTGGTATTTAACTACCTTGGTGTAGAAAGACTCCTCCATGCTGGAATCAAAGCTGCAGCCTACCTCCAAAATATGCACCTCCCTGGACTCCTCATTGATAATAACTACATCCGATGTATTGGCCACCAGCTGTAAGAGAGTGCTAGGATTACTACTACTACTACTACTACTACTACTACTACTACTAGGATTACTACTGCAGTGGGGGAACATGGATGGTTTTACCTGAGAATGTTTGTACATTGTTACTGAGAGAGGGAAATGGTGTGATATGTCTTTCACTATAATGTCTACTAGTCTGTCATGACGTGTTATGTACATTCCTTTGTAGGCATTGCAACCATTTAGGATGTGAGACAGAGTTTCAGTGATATGTTCTGAGGTGTTCAGGTAGATTCTCCCCGTGAGCAATTTTGTTTATTTGTTTATTTATTGAGGATCCCGTTAGCTGAAAGTCTGTGCAATCAGCTAGTCTCCCTGGGGTCCATTCTAAAAAAAAAAAATTACAATCCTAACAAAATCGCATATACACATCTCATATCTATACATACATACACAAACACATACATACATACATATATACATACAATCTAATTTCCATTCATAGTAGGACTAATGTTAATACAATATTAATATAATAACTTTAAGCAAAACATATAAAAACCTACATCAACACAAAACATCTAAGATTTCTTTTAAATGACTGCTTATTGCAAAGCTGACGCACTTCAATAGGAATGTTATTCCAGATGACAATAGCTCTATACAGGACAGTTTTCTTCATAAAATTAGTTTTTGGATAGGGGATTGTTCTATGACCAGTATTTGCCTTTCTGGTGTTATGATTATGCTTGTTTATGTGCTCGCTTGATTGTCGCGATCAAACACATAGTCCACAGAAGTTGCCAATATATCATATTTGGACCTACTGTATTGCATTAACGATGGCAATTACAACGGGTATGGTTGTTTAGATTTTACGAAAACGGCAGTTTTGGTGTTAACCCGCACACCACCTGCAACCTGCCGCCATCTTGCCACACACACACACACACACACACGTGTTTTTGTTTTTTTTCCCCTTTATTTATGCAGGTAAACTGTTTGAAAACAACTTCTCATTTACAAACATGACCTGGCCAAGAGGGTACAGAAATAAATGGTAAAATACTCCACAACTATACATATACATGTCATACACATAACACACAGAACAAGCAACTAAAAAACAGCAAAAAAAAAAAAAAAAAAAAAAATGCTTAAGTATATGTGTATAAATATGATTCATGTTTATCAGCAGGAACAGGAATTGACTATGTCATGGGTGGTGAACCTGTGGCTCTTGAGCCGTATGCAGCTCTGTGCCGGCTCCTTTGAGGCTCTTACTGTGTGGCTGGGGGCTGTGTTATTGGTGGATTTTTTTTTTTTTACTTTTTGAAACATTTCAGATAAGCAAAAAAAAAAAGCATTTGAATGCATCTGCCAAAACATTTGCCAATTTTTTTTAAATAAAAAATAATGCAGCAGAGTTTTTTTTATGGACAGACTCTGCAACCTGAGGAAAAAAAAGCAGCCACAGATCACCTTCCTCATTATTAACCCTTTCACTGCTGAATCACGTAGTTAGAAAGCCCCTCTAGTGACAAATGAGTGAAAGAGTCGCTTCGAGTGGCCACAACAGAGTACAACCAGACCTAAAAAGGATTGTGGGTAACAAAGACTGTCAGGTTTCCCACTGAGTCAATCTAAGTAAGAAAAAAAAACCTATGAAAACTGCTATGTATTATGAGATCTGGAAGTCACTGTTGCTGTTGTAATGTGGACGTGAATGTGTTGTGTGGCTTTTTGCTGTGGTTTGTGTTTTCTTTTGTGGCTCTTTATGCTGAACTGGTTGGCCACCCCTGGACTATGTTGTTTTTTAGGTTAAGCTTAAAGGTTGAAATTGGGATTAGAGACGTAAATTTCAGAGTATTTTGTAGTGTGTTCTAATCATGTATTGCTGCAAAGCGGAAAGCATTGCATCCAAAGGTAGTAGAAGTAGGGGGGGGGGTATTTAGTTAATGTTACACTGGGTTTGAGAGTCTGGGGATGTGCTGACTTACAGTACTTTATAAGCTGTTAATAGTTGTAGACACACACATTACATGGTTGTGCTCTGTAAGTGAAAAATAGGTTAGTTCTTCTTGCTAATCATTTTAACAATATTTTCCTGACACCCTGTGTAACATTCTGTAACCATTCATCCAGTTCTTCTCTCAAACCATGTGGTTCCAGCTGGATTTTGTTGCACATAAAATTGTTAGCTATATCATCCAGCTCTTAGTCTGTGACCTAAATCTTGTTTTAATTTAAGCATTGGCCTTATTTTTTAATGTAGACAGTTTGGTGTCTGACATATTCAAGCTGTATAGTCGCTCTTATAAGCAGAGCATATTGCTTTGTTTGACTGTAGTGAAGAATACGTCAGATTAAGCCCCCAGTAATTGTAACCTAAAACAGTTCTGTCTCCCTCAGTTGTCTCAAATTTAGAAACACTTATTTTGTTCACCTTTATGCCTAATTGTCCTTATCATCATGGTGTCACATTGTGTAATACTGACACACACACACACACACACACACACACACACACACAGAAATGTGTAATAATGCAGCCATACTGGATTGAGCGCTTGAACAGTCGCTCTGTGTTATCAGGATCTTTGAACCCTTAACAACCTTTGTCCTGTTCTGAGCAGCTCATACTGTGTGTGTGTGTGTGTGTGTGTGTGTGTGTGTGTGTGTGTGTGTGTGTGTGTGTGTGTGTGTGTGTGTGTGTGTGTGTGTGTGTGTGTGTGTGTGTGTGTGTGTGTGTGTGTGTGTGTGTGTGTGTGTGTGTGTGTGTGTGTGTGTGTGACATATTTAACGTGTATACTCATTAACTTCTTGTGTGTGTTGAATTTATTTGCTTATACATTTTTTGCAAGTGTAATGTAAAGATTATATATATATATATGTGTGTGTGTGTATATATAGGTATATATATATATGTATGTATGTATGTATGTATGTATGTATGTATGTGTGTGTGTGTATGTATGTATGTATGTATGTATATGTGTGTGTGTGTGTATGTATATATGTGTGTATATAGATTCCTCAAAGTAGCCACCCTTTGCTTTTTTATTAATAAGGGAAATAATTCCACTAATTAACCCTGACAAAGCACACCTGTGAAGGTAAAACCATTTCAGGTGACTACCTCATGAAGCTCATTGAGAGAACACCAAGGGTTTACAGAGTCATCAAAAAAAGCAAAGGGTGGCTACTTTGAAGAATCTAAAATATAAGACATGTTTTCAGTTATTTCACACTTTTTTGTTAAGTACATAATTCCATATGTGTTCATTCATAGTTTTGATGCCTTCAGTGAGAATCTACAATGTTAATATAAAATAAAGAAACACATTGAATGAGAAGGTGTGTCCAAACTTTTGGCCAAACTGTGTGTGTTTTGTGTATATATATGTATATATATGTATATATATATATATATATATATATATATATATATATATATATATATATATATATATATATATATATATATATATATATATGCCGGTACTGTGCAAGGTGTATGCAGAAGCTTCTCGTAGAGGGTCTTTACTCTCCCCCCCCCCCCACGTTGTCCCAAGCCGTTATATCAGTTGTGTGTGAAAATGTGACTCACACAGGCCAGTGAGTCTGGTCCGTTGTGATAAAGCTAGTAAAGCTCTATCTCTTTGCCTGGAGACTGTTTTACATAAAGTCCTTCATCTCAACCAGGCAGGGTTCATGAAGGCTAGGCCATCCTTTGGCAACCTCAGACGCCTATATAATATAGTCTATTCTCAACCTGGTTCTGGTGTAGAAGTCCTTATTTCTCTGGACGTGCATAAAGCTTTCGATCCACATTGAATTTTATTATTTATTTACAGCTTTTAGCCGTGGCTTTACATCCTGGATAAGAGTCCTGTACGTGGCACCACAAGCAGCAGTTCACACTAACAAGGTCATTTCAGGGCGCCTGGGTAGCTCACCTGTTGTTCTTGGGTCAAATTTTCTATATCAGAAATTTGGCATTTCTTCAACCAAATTGTCATGGAAAATAACATGGATGGTAAAATAAATTATCAGTTCGCTACTTTCATTCAAATTTTATAGCATTTGAAGAAAAATGTTTGAAAGAATGTTGAAGAACGTGACAAAAATGTCAGAAAAAGCTTCAAAAACATGTTGGAAAAGACTGACAAAAACATTGGAAATAGTGACAAGAAACTTGGAATAAAGTGACAAAAATGTTTGGAAGGAGGCCAAAATATTGAAAAAATTAGTTTTCCTTTGAAAGTTTGAACCAGAAAAACAAAAAGGGAAGACAATTTAAATTGTCTGTATAGCTGTCCTATTTCTGGTATTGTTGCTGTTATGATGTAAAACTCAATAAAAACTTATTATGATAAAAAATGTATATATATGCATAGAAAAAGCAATGCATGATATTTTCTGAGGCATGAATCGTGTTAAGTTCAAGGCTCCGGGGAAATCTGACACATTTCCTGCCTGATTTGACTGAAAATGTTCGGTCTCGGTAACACAAAGCTCTCTCACAGACCCTGAGTGAACTGATGATTATGTACACTATCTTTAGTCTCACGTTGCCAGACCTTTATCTCCACAGTGCTGTGTGGAGTAAAGTCTGGCTCCACCACAGATGCATTCTGGGATAGGAGAAAAATGCTCTGAGTTGTTTGCATTTCTTTAAAGCTACATTGTGTAAGAATTTCTCCCATCTAGCGGTGAAAATGTATATGACAACCAACTGAATATTACTTTCTAGCCTCTCCCATTCCGATCGCTACGGTGGCCGAACCCAAAATTAGCGCTTAGTATCTCCGTCGTTTCCACGCAGCTGTTCTAGCTACTCCAATATGAACTTTGGTCTTGTTGCTTTGCCTCGTTTTAATTCTCTTTTTTGCTTCCCCTGGCGAGTAATCTTCCCCTAATAATCTTCGTCACGGTGCCACTGAGTGTAATAGGGCGAAATGCGGAGGTATGTCCCTCTTTGGCTAATGCATTTTAAACATGGAGGTATGTCCATATTTCCAGGTATAAAATATGACATTTTTTCCCCATTACCTTGGACATTTTGGAATGTTACAAACTCAACACAAAACTTTGTTTAAATGCTTTAAGCAATTATTTAATAAATGAGAAACTTTGAACATAATCCCCAGTGAGACAGAGTCAGATAGTGTTGTAGACGGGACATTAAGTCAGACTCCGTGGTGAAGCCGAAACAGAGGGACAGACACAGAGAGCTGTAGCCGAGCCAAAGTAGATCACTTTTTAATTAATTTACTCTATCGGTTATCAGGTAAATAAAACACAGATACAGATCATCTGCAAAACTGCTAAAAAAAACGGCCCCGATAATCGTCGAGGGCCGATAATCTGTCTATCCCTAATATCAACCATCTCTCAGATGCCTCGTTCCTTTTTATCGTTGTCATGGTCACAATTTGAAGTGCATTGCGTTGTATTTTGAAAAGAAATGTTACAATAATAAGAAACTTCTATAGAACTTCTCTTAACAAGGTTACAAAACATAAAACACCTGAGGATAAAATAAGGTAATAGTAAAACATTTAGGGGGAAAAACATGTAGTTTTCATACATAACAACTACAATATACAACTGCCAGTAAGTTACTAGGATAACACTACCAAGCATTGAACACATTTACAAAAACAGACTGGTGAGAAAGGGCAATAACATTGTATGTGACTACACACACCTCCCCCTGGCATCTCCTTTTAAACTACTACAATGTAGCTTCTGCCAACCCCTTCTGACCAAGAACAGATCCAACTTCTCTTTGGTACCACAAGCCATAAAAGCCATAAATAAGTCAAAATAAGCTAGATGTCCAGCTGGCCTGGTCATACCCCAAGGGTGTATAGTGTCGTGTAGGGTGTGATGTATGTTCTTCATGTTATGTCTGTCGGTGTCTGATGTAGGGATTATTTGTTTGTATCGTATGTCTGATGTCCTGTCATGAAGTGCCTTGCAACTGTGCTGCAAACCCAACTGCCCCACAGGGACAATAACGTTATCTACTACTACTACTACATAAGCAAAGTACATGCAGCGCTTTTTCAGATTACTAAATAAATGTTTATTAATATTCCCGGCACTCATCATCATCTTGTTTTTCTTGCAGATGACTTTGGTCAGCGAGCCTTGGTTGGGAAGGTGTGCATGGACAGGAACAACTGTGTGAAACATTACAAAGAGACCAATCAGGAGTCTCAAGAGGAAACCTGTCGGTGGGTATCAACTGTTTAATAATACAGCAGCGAAACCTTTCAGCATGTTTAGACTTGATATTAAAATCAAAGGTATTTTAAAGTGCTCATATTATGCTCATTTTCAGGGTATTTTGAGGTTGTACCAGAATAGGTTTACATAGCTGCAGCGCCTCTTTTCACCCTGTGTGTTGAGCTCTCTGTTTTAGCTACAGAGTGAGACCTCTCACTTCTGTTCCATCTTTGTTGGGAGTCGCACATGCTCAGTAGCTAGGTAAGGACTACTAGCCAGTCAGAAGCAGAGTATGAGGGCGTGCCCTGACAGTACCTAGTTAAGGACTACTAGCCGGTCAGAAGCAGAGTATGAGGGTGTGCCCTGACAGTACCTAGGTAAGGACTACTAGCCAGTCAGAAGCAGAGTATGAGGGCGTGCCCTGACAGTACCTAGGTAAGGACTACTAGCCAGTCAGAAGCAGAGTATGAGGGCGTGCCCTGACAGTACCTAGGTAAGGACTACTAGCCAGTCAGAAGCAGAGTATGAGGGCGTGCCCTGACAGTACCTAGGTAAGGACTACTAGCCAGTCAGAAGCAGAGTATGAGGGTGTACCATGCTAGCAGCTAGGTGAGCATTATAACGTGTGTTACAAAGTGACCACGTTGGTCTCTGAAGTAAAGGCTGGACTACAATAGAGCTGTTTGGAGCAGTTGGTGAACAGTGTTTTCTGTTGGAGATGGTAAGTCCCTTTGGGGTGGACTTTGGACTTTTTCACTTTTTAAACCGATAATGTCCACAAAAAAGATATATAACACAATAAAGGAAAGGTAAAAAGCCAAAAATCATAATATGAGCACTTTAGACAAAGTGAAAACACATTTTATTTCTCTGATTCACGGCTTTGTTCTGAGGCCGCTCTCTTCAGTCACTCTCTGGTTTGTTTGACCACACACCGTGCTCACTGGTGCTCGTTTCCATTTTGACCAGTTGACAGTTTGTAACATAGAAATAAAATGGATTATGGATCATTTTATTTCTATAGTTTATAGCTAACTTTACCTGCTGACTTCTCTATTGGCTGTTGAAACAGGAAACATCCCTTATGCTTCAAGCCAGCGGTTCTCAAACTTTTTCAATAATGTAGGGGGGAGCCGGGACGATGGAAACGCGGGACGGATGAAACATTCCAGTTTTCTCCGAGTGCAATGATGACCGACAGACTTCCTTAGGTCAAATCATAGAGCATGTTAACCTCCTTCTATCAGCAAAATATCTTCCTGTTATTTCCTTTTATCATGGAGTTAGAGGCGATAAACGAGTTTTGATGGTCGAAAGTAAACTTCATTAGCGGTTAAATTTTTTCGATTATTAATGAGTGTTTTTCATTGAAAGGTTTGACTACGTGCTTATTCAGTAGACCAAGTACACCACAAGTTCATATTGCAGCTTGTTTACATGGAAAGCAAAACGATGTCGGGATGGTTGAAACAGCTGTTTCAACTGTCCCCGACCTGGCTGTAACTCCATGTATTTTAAGTAATTGCACAAATGTCTGTTTATACAATAATTTATGGAGGGGAGACATGGAAAAGCAGTTTTAAAAAGATGAAAATATATTTGGGCCCCCACCAGGTAGGGGGTCGAGTTTTCCCATGTTATCCTATGGAGACTGACGGGCTGTGGGCACTTATTTGGATGTGCAGTGACCTAACCCACGTAAAAACCTAGTGAAACGACATTTTCCACAATAGAAACATGGTATTAATGGGAAAACGTATACTGTTCTAGCTATAAAAATGGCAGAGTCATCCACAGTGCATGATATTTCAAAAAAACCGCTTCATACACGCTTGAAGGTGATGGCAATTAGTGGTTAACAGATATTCAAGAAGACGTATAGCCCAGCAACAATCTATCTTAAATAACACCTTTTGGGAGTACCATTCATGATATGTAGTAAAATATTTAAGTTGTGGGAAGTTTATATGGCTTAAACTGTATGTTTCATCCGTCCCCCCATGCTGTTTCATGCGCCCCGACCAGGAGGGACGATTGAAACATTACGCACGCCCCACTTTTGCTGTAATAATTCCTGAACGGTTTGGTTCAAAGCTGAAAATGCAACTGTATTTGACAGAGGACAGGTGTAGGTTGCTAGTGACAAAATATTAGCTTTCAGTGCGATACGATCGCTTTGTAAATTACGTTTAATCAAAAAGTGTTTCAACTGTCCCGGCTCTCCCCTACCCCCTGTGAAATAGTCTCTGTGCCAAGTACCCCCTGACCAGCGCAAATCATTTTTTGGGGAAAAAAAAGCCTTTTTTAAAGAGGTACATTACAGCGCTGCACCACCCCTGTCTGATTGTCTAAAAAACAACTTAACATTTAAATGTATTTTTCATTTACTTCAAATGTTTAACACACATTACTAAATTAATTTACTATTATAGTATAATTTTTTAGTCAGCTACAAATTATAGAAATAAAAAAATCCATATTCCATTATATTTTCGATGCTACAAACTGTCAACTGGTAGAAATGTCAGAGTTTTTAGAGCGAGCTAGAGAGTGACTGAAGAGCGGTAGCTGCGTTAAAACAAGGCAGTGAATCAGAGAAATAAAACATTGTTTTTTCTTTTCATCACTACTATAAATGCGACTGTAGCAAGTTGCTCACTATCACTAGCCTCATTCATATTTTCACGCTACACATCATATTCGGCTACAAAAATGCCTCAAACATCGGAAGTTAGAACAGAAGCACAAAGAGTTGTTTCTATGCAGATGATACACCTGTCTGGTCTCGTCTCATTGGTGAACTGGCAGGTTTCAGATCGTTGCAGATCAGCGCATTGCAAGTAGTTTTAACTAGTGTTGTCTTGAATATTTGTTCTAAACTGGGCTTTACAGTATGACCAGTAGGGTGACCAGACAAACTGTGCGTTTTTACTAAAGAGTGAAGTTGATTTGTCACCGGAGCTGCCACAAAAATGGAAAAGTTGCAGCAAAAAACATGGTAATACCCCACTAAACCCTTTTTGCTTTTCCCCTCTACTTGCATACACTGTTCAAAGTATCAGGACATTATGTAACTTTGTCAATAGTTCATTCAACAGTGTAGTGCTGGGGACTTTACTCGGCCGAGAACAGGCAGAGTATTGAAGAATTTTAAAGTCAGGAGAGATTCCTCGAGGCAACAACTTTAGTTACACTGAATTTATTCAATGTGTGTCGGAGAAGAAGCAGCTTTCAGTTTTAGCTCTTAAAGCTACGGTAAATATCTTAAAGAATATGTATTAGAGAGCGACAGCAACAGATATGTTGCAGTTGTTGGATGCACTTTCAAGATTTCAAGATTTTAAGATTTAAAATTTGTCTCAAGAGAGATTTGTCTTTGACAAACGGCTGCCACATAAAAATACATACACATATACACGAGAATACATTCTTCTAAGTAGCCACCCTTTGCTTTTTTGATAACTCTGCAAACCCTTGGTGTTCTCTCAATGAGCTTCATGAGGTAGTCACCTGAAATGGACATGTTTTCAGTTATTTCATACTTTTTTGTGAAGTACATAATTCCATATGTGTTCATTCATAGTTTTGATGCCTTCAGTGAGAATCTACAATGTAAATAGTCATGAAAATAAAGGAAACGCATTGAATGAGAAGGTGTGTCCAAACTTTTGGCCTGTACTGTGTGTGTGTGTGTGTGTGTGTGTGTGTGTGTGTGTATATATATATATATATATATATATATATATATATATATATACATACATACATACATACATACATACATACATACATACATACATACATACATACATACATGGACAGACACAAGACATGAGTACAGGATGTAATACAAGTGCAAACAATAAAGTGAGTGCAAATACAGCTCCCCCCCACTCCCTGCCCTGATGTACACAGGTTGTTCTCATAAACCATTCGTACATATAGCTACGAAAAGTAATGCACAGTAATTGGTATGTATTACATGTATTTATTACTGCATGCACCACATTGACTGCTGCTGTATAAGAGTGTAAACATCCTTGTAGGGAGGTGGTCGGGGTGGATAGATCAGTCATAAAACACAGGGCTTTCAAGCCGGGGAGTGGAGTCCCGGAAGAAGTTAAGGGGGAAAACCCCAGACTTTCACCCAGGAAACGGGTGTTCATGTCCTGGGAGCACTACTTAAGGGGACCAATGTTTTAGCCCAAACCACAATTAGTTTTTCTAATCTTAAGTAGTTGTTTTGGTGTCTAAAGCCCAGTTCAGACCAACGATTCGTGACGAGACGAGTTGAAACTTGCAACTACTTGCAACACACCGTTTTGCAGCGTTCTGAAACCTGCTAGTTCACCAATCAGACGTGTAGAGGGAATTATGTCTAAAATAAGGCCCTAAGGCCTGTCAAATCTGACTCCAATTTATCCAGCATAAAAGTTACAACACAATTGTAGGTTCACAAAAAACGATTTTAAGTTTCCCTAGCAACAGACATCAAGTCAGAGCCCAGTCCACCAGCATCTTGGTTCGAATGAACTCCGATCTAAACTGTCCCTGTGTTTTTATTCTCCCCTCACGGGGCTGTCTCCTAGTTTCTAGACAGAAACACACACCAAGGTTGGGGCCTCTGTGTGGTGCAACTTCCTCTCCTAATCCCTTAATTTGAACTGTACTTTCCGGTTCTTCTGCTTATCCGTCTGGTACACAATGCATTCTTATGCCATAAAAGACTTAACATATACAGGACAGGCCAAAAGTTTGGACACACTTTCTCATTCAATGTGTTTCTTTATTTTCATGACTATTTACATTGTAGATTCTCACTAGAGGCATCAAAACTATGAATGAACACATATGGAATTATGTACTTAACAAAAAAGTGTGACATAACTGAAAACATGTCTTATATTTTAGATTCTTCAAAGTAGCCACCCTTTGCTTTTTTTGATAACTCTGCAAACCCTTGGTGTTCTCTCAATGAGCTTCATGAGGTAGTCACCTGAAATGGTTTTCACTTCACAGGTGTGCTTTGTCAGGGTTAATTAGTGGAATTTTTTCCCTTATTAATAAAAAAGAAAAGGGTGGCTACTTTGAAGAATCTAAAATATAAGACATGTTTTCAGTTATTTCACACTTTTTTGTTAAGTACATAATTCCATATGTGTTCATTCATAGTTTTGATGCCTTCAGTGAGAATCTACAATGTAAATAGTCATGAAAATAAAAAGGAAACGCATTGAATGAGAAGGTGTGTCCAAACTTTTGGCCTGTACTGTAGGTAAAGGCTTAACCTTCTATGCGTCAGAGACATTTCCTTGAACCAGTTCCTGCATGACTGCATACAGCTAATATTCTACAGACGAGATGGTGCATCATCTCCATAGCAAATGCTCTTTGTACTTTCGTTCCAACTTCCGACTTCAACACAACGAAAGGCTTTTTTTGTAGCTGGATATCATGTGTTGCATCTTAAAATATGAATGTAGTGATAGTGAGATGCTTGCTACAGTTGCATTTCTAGTTGTGATGAATCGGCAAAACCCCCAAAAAATTAATTTCTCCGATTAACTGCTTTCTTCTATCTAGAGATGTTCTGATACCGATACCAGTATCGATATCGGCTCCGATACTGCCTAAAACGCTGGTATCGGTATCGAGAAGTACTGGAGTTTATGCACCGATCCGATACAACGTAATAAAGCCCTAAAGAAAATCTACGTAGTCTAAGTAGTTTATGTTGTTTTTCCGTAATTGACTGCATAATAAAAGAAAGTTCTGTGGCGTTCACGGTTTGTGTTTGTTCATGTTTCAATAAGAGTTTAACCTGAACCAGACCGACAACAAAGATAGAAATAATATCACATCCATACAGGGATAGAAGTATACAGTTGTTAAAACATAATAAAATATATGACACACTGGTATCGGATCAGTACTCGGTATTGGGCGATACGCAAGTTCAGGTATCGGAATCGGTATCGGGAAGCAAAAAAATTGTATCGGGCCATCTCTACTTCTATCGCCGCTCGCTCTCTTCGATTACTCTCTAGCTCGCTCGACCACATTATCGTGCTCACGGGCGCTTGTTGAGCATCCGTCTAAAACTCTGCCATTTTGACTAGTTGACAGTTTGTAACATAAAAAATTGATTATGGATCATTTTATTTCTACACTTTGTAGGTCACTTTACCAGCTGACTTCTCTATTGGCTGTAGAAACAGGAGACATCTCCTACGGTCTAAAACCAGCCTCTGGAGACTAGACCAGCTGACTTCTCTATTGGCTGTAGAAACAGGAAACGTCTCTTACGTTCTAAAACCAGCCTCTGGAGACTAGACCAGCTGACTTCTCTATTGGCTGTAGAAACAGGAGATGTCTCTTACGTTTTAAAACCAGCCTCTGGAGACTCGACCAGCTGACTTCTCTATTGGCTGTAGAAACAGGAAACGTCTCTTACGTTCTAAAACCAGCCTCTGGAGACCGGACCAGCTGACTTCTCTATTGGCTGTAGAAACAGGAGATGTCTCTTACGTTCTAAAACCAGCCTCTGGAGACTAGACCAGCTGACTTCTCTATTGGCTGTAGAAACAGGAGATGTCTCTTACGTTCTAAAACCAGCCTCTGGAGACCGGACCAGCTGACTTCTCTATTGGCTGTAGAAACAGGAGATGTCTCTTACGTTCTAAAACCAGCCTCTGGAGACTAGACCAGCTGACTTCTCTATTGGCTGTAGAAACAGGAGATGTCTCTTACGTTCTAAAACCAGCCTCTGGAGACTAGACCAGTTGAGTCTCAGCTGGTTTGAGCCCCGCTGAAACTTTTCCCACCGCTCTAAAACGTTTTGTCTTGTTGCGACTCTTTGGTCTGAACTGGGCTTAAACTTTACTGTCGTTGCCTCATGACGGTCACCTATTGTTTGCTAAACTCAACTGAAACGACTGTCCCCTCACGGTGCTCTGTACCCGGCTCAATGTCACATTTTCTCGGGTGAATTGAACCGTAAAGACCGCTGAACTTAACTGTCGCGTGACCGGCCGGTCGTCGTAATATCACAAGATATACGAATTGTCTTGCATTAGTTTTCGTACAATATCATACAAACCCGTTCGTGAGAATGAGTTGATGTAACAGTTCATCTGTAGGGAGTTAGATATGTCTCTCTAAGTGAGGAAAATTACTCTTTTACCTTGACTTATCAGTTACTATTTGATACAAAAAAATACTAAAACGTGAGACAGGTGCATCGGAGGGGGACAAACAGGTCAAAAGTTGCAAAGAAAACTCCCGCACACTGTCTAACTTGCAAAAGATAATTGGCAACGTTTTAGTACTAGAACGTCTTCAGGCAAAGTGTTTTTTTGCCTGAAAATTTTGCCTGAAGATGGTCTAGTACCTAAACGTTGCCTATCAATAAACTTTATATATTTTTTGCATGTTAAAAAGTGTGTAGGAGTTTTCGTTGCAACTATTTGATACTTCAATAGGAAATACATTTTAAATAGAATAGAATGGGCACCTTATCCTGAAGCTGTATTTGCCTCGTAAACCTTTGTCCATAAAACTATCAAAATGTATTATTTTCAGTTTTGCAAACGTGGCTGCGCCGACTGAGTCACAATCATTGTTTTTGTTCCCCTCAGGTTCATTGCAGAGCTCTTGAACAAAAAGGTAAGATTCTACAAATAAATTAACACAACGACTCAACAGTTTTTTCTTCAGATTTTAAGATCCTCTGCTGTTGTTTGGGTAGTACCCTCTGGTGAGGCCAGTGGTGACGCCTCGCTTCGCTCCATCCTGCACAGGAGCCTTGCTGGGCCAGCTGGGAGCAATCGCTAAGAATAACAACCTGCACATTCAGGTGAGCTCACTGTGGCAACCAAAACCAGGCCAGCCCACAGGGGGACTGTTGGCAGGGAGACTGTTTAGTGTTGGACCTGTGGGGTTACTGAAAAAAGAAATAAACACACTGTTACACACGTTTTGTTTTCAAAGGAGAAATGCTGACAGGCAGAAATAAAAAATGATGTACTGCAGAATAACATTTGTCGTTAGTCATCATGTGATTGTACCGCACCTCCGGCTCTATCTGAATGCTAAAATATATGACTATAAATACAAAAGAAAAAACTAAACGGAAATTGAATCTCACAGAAATGTATTGAAATCACACGGAGAACATTAATAAACACAACTTTTGGCTTATTAAACATTGTCTCCCGAGTCTGGCAATCAGGGGAAACGGAAATAAACTCTGTAACTAACACAAATATATAATATTAGATTTTTTTCCTGTCTGCTATGAGACATCAGTAGGCCAAATCACAATGGTTTAAACATCTCATTTACACATCCAGGGCTGGCTGAATGGCCTGCAGCTCTGCTCTGAGAATCTATGCATATATTTATTACATTTATACTGTTAATGTATGGCATATGTGTGTTTATTTCCAGAGTCACATCAGTGAAAACGCAGAGGAAGTTAAGCTCGTAAAGGAGCTGTTCCCGGAGTCCGAGTCTTACACAGACGTCTATCACAAATACAACCTGCTCACTGACAAGGTGAGGACACAGCAGGGGTGGAGGAAATATTCAGATCAGACAAGTATAAGTACTAATACCACACTGTAAAATATACTCTGTTACAAGTCCTGCATGCAGGAAAATGTACTTAAAGTATTTAAAGTAAAAGTATTCAATGCAGAAAAATCCTCCCATTGTAGAAAGAGTAAAGGATCCAACCAGTTGTGTCTTTAATGGTCTCATCATCTCAGCTGGACTTGTAGGCCGTTATGTTGTCGGCTAGTTTACTTTAGAATCAAACATCTGATTTTATAAACTACATGTGTTCATTTTTGAGGAAACTAGTAACTAAAACTGTCAGATTAGTGGAGTAAAAAGTACAATATTTCTCTCTGAAATGTAGCAAAGTAGAAGTAGAAAGTGGCATGAAAAGAAAAGACTCAAGTAAAGAACCTCAACAAGTGAAGTACTGGAGTAAATGTACTTAGTTACATCCCACCGCTGGGACACAGTCACTCACGTCACTGTTTTAAAGCTGTGATCACATCTCTGCTTCGAATAAAAACATAAAAATGCTGAATATGCTGCTGATGATCCGCAGACGGTGATGGCCCATGGCTGCTACCTCAGTGATGCAGAGTTGGCTCTGTTCAGAGAGACAGGAGCCGCTTTGTCTCACTGTCCCAATTCCAACATCTCGTAAGTCTCTGATACTTCCTCAAGAATATATGTGACCAAAACGCTTTACAATACAATAGCAGTTAAAGTGCTCATATTATGCTTTTTGGCATTTTACCTTTCCTTTATTGTGATATTGCATATGTCTTTTTTGTGCACGTTATAGGTTTACAAAATGAAAAAGCCCAAAAGGGACTTACCATCTCCAACAGAAAACACTGTTCACCAACTGCTCCAAACAGCTCTATTGTAGTCCAGCCTTTACTTCAGAGACCAACGTGGTCACTTTGTAACACACGTTATAATGCTCGCCTAGCTGCTAGCATGGCACGCCCTCATACTCTGCTTCTGACTGGCTAGTAGTCCTTACCTAGGTACTGTCAGGGCCCACCCTCATACTCTGCTTCTGACTGGCTAGTAGTCCTTACCTAGGTACTGTCAGGGCACGCCCTCATACTCTGCTTCTGACTGGCTAGTAGTCCTTACCTAGCTACTGTCAGGGCACGCCATCATACTCTGCTTCTGACTGGCTAGTAGTCCTTACCTAGGTACTGTCAGGGCCCGCCCTCATACTCTGCTCCTGACTGGCTAGTAGTCCTTACCTAGGTACTGTCAGGGCATGCCCTCATACTCTGCTTCTGACTGGCTAGTAGTCCTTACCTAGGTACTGTCAGGACACGCCCTCATACTCTGCTTCTGACTGGCTAGTAGTCCTTACCTAGGTACTGAGCATGTGCGACTCCCAACAAAGATGTAACAGAAGTGAGATGTCTCACTTTGTAGCTAAAACAGAGAGCTCAACACACAGGGTGAAAAGAGGAGCTGCAGCAATGTGCAGTACAACAAAAATATGTTGTTTTTTGAAAATTAATGTAAACCTATTCCGGTATAACCTCTAAATACAATTATGAACCTGAAAATTAGCATAATATGAGCACTTTAAGCAATAAAGTATAACACAGTGTTGTAAATGCCTGAATGCAGATGAAACATTATCATCTCTGTCTCTCTCTTTATCTTCTCAGGTTGTGCAGCGGCATGTTGGATGTCCGCAACGTCCTGAAACACAAAGTGAAGTTGGGGCTGGGAACAGGTGAGAGGCAGAGCAGAGCTGCAGATATTTTCGATTAATGGATTAGTTGTCAACGGTTAAATCAATCGGCAACAATTTTGATAATCGATTAATCGGTTTGAGTAAAAAAAATCTCTGATTCCAGCTTTCATGAATATGAATACAGTACAGGCCAAAAGTTTGGACACACCTTCTCATTCAAATGCGTTTCCTTTTATTTTCATGACTATTTACATTGTAGATTCTCACTGAAGGCATCAAAACTATGAATGAACGCATATGGAATTATGTGAGCTTCATGAGGTAGTCACCTGAAATGGACATGTTTTCAGTTATTTCACACTTTTTTGTTAAGTACATAATTCCATATGTGTTCATTCATAGTTTTGATGCCTTCAGTGAGAATCTACAATGTAAATAGTCACGAAAATAAAGAAACACATTGAATGAGAAGGTGTGTCCAAACTTTTGGCCTGTACTGTACATGATTTTAATGGCCATGACTTTAATTATCTTGTGCCCACAGAAATAGGAAAATTTCAAATGATGTTTTTTTGCCTATCCACAATACCTGTTTGTGAATGTTTGCAGTTGTGTGTGTGTATGCATCCTTGTATTCATGTGACCCATGCGGTGTCTGTGTTTGTGGTGTCAGACGTGGCGGGCGGCTACTCGGCCTCCATGCTAGACGCTGTGAGACGAGCTCTGGACACATCCAAAGTCCTGACGATCCAGGACCCAGACTACCAAACGCTCACGTTTGAGGAGGTTTTCAGACTGGCCACACTGGGAGGAAGCCATGGTAAGATAAAAAAAAACTGTAAACATAATGGACGTAGCAGCAGTGACGTCACAGGGCAGAGCTGGGGAGGATGATGCAGCCAAGCCAGTGTTGTTCGTGGTTGCAATGGCGCCGCGCTAAGCTAAACGCAGACCTCTGGATACTGGAGCCATTTATCTGCATGTACAGCAGAACAGACCAACGCTAGCTGTAGCTAGCTAGCTAGCTAGTTGGTTGGCATAACGCTGAACAAGACATTTTTAGGAGACCAAAGGTTTCCAGTTAGTTTTGATAAAGTGAAAACACACAGTGAGAGGGTCAAAGTTTAAGATGAAAACACGGACAACACCCAAAAACAAGTTGAGGTCTGTTTTAATGTCCACAGAGTTAGCATGGTTAGCATTGCTAAGCCTCTGTCCTGATTGACAAGTCCTAAAGCACCCCCTGTTTTATCGTCTATTTTAAAATAAACGGCACCATAATTTGCTAAATGAAGATCATGCTGTATTGAAGAAGACTTGAAACTAGCGATTGAGACCATAAACTCATTATGAAAATGTTTACTGAGGTACAAATCAAGTGAGAAGTAGGCTCATTTTCTCATAGACTTCTATAGAAACAGACTTCTTCTTGGAGCCAGTGGAGTCGCCTCCTGCTGAAAGTTAGACAGAACGCAGCTTTAAGGAGCTTCAGCGTCGGCTTTACTTTTTAGACCCTGAAGCTTTGTTGATTATTTCTACAGTCTGTGGTTATAACTCAACACAAAATTCAGAAACAAATGCAGTCTCTGCAGCAGAAATGCCTGATTTGACACACAACTAGCCGTAGGAACAAGATTATTTCGATGACGACTGATTGCAATTTCACAGGAGGGGCAAGAATACAACAGCTTCTTTTATGATGCGTTTTGTCTGCAGCTTTGTCCCTGGATGACCAGACGGGGAACTTCGAAGTTGGCAAAGACTTTGACGCCCTGAGGGTGAATGTAGCTGCTGCTGACGGACCCATCGACATGATCCAGTGTGAGGGACCAAAGGTTCGTAGTAGTAGTTCGTAGTCATTAATGAATGAATGTGCACACATTTGTACACTAATTAATAAAAGCACATTTGATTTCAGTTTCACGCTAATTTATCATCACTTCATCATTTCAGGTTATTTTGGAAAAGTTCTTGAATTTGGGTGAGTGTCAATTTCAGTTTAATAGTCAAAATTTTCAGACTCTAAAGCCCAGTCCCAGTTGACCAGAGATTCACGAATGGTCTGAACCGGCCCGTTTCAGCTAGACTCAAACCAGCTGATGACAATAATGTAACCCATTAAAGGTGCAGTAGGTAAGACTTATACAATTAACTTTATGTCATATTTGCTGAAACTGACCCTATGTTCCAGTAGAACTACAATAAAAAAAAAAAAAAATCCAGCTCCTCTGGCTCCACCTACAGCCTGTAGTGCGATTTGCAAAAATCCACAGCTCCATGTTCAGTTGCACCAATCAGGGCCAGGGGGCGTGTCTAACTGTTCAGATGCACCAATCAGGGCCAGGGGGTGTGTCTAACTGTGCAGATGCACCAATCAGAGCTAGAGGGGGTGTCTAACTGCGTGCCAATCAATGCTCATGCACACGCATTCATTCTCCCTTGTGGGGGGAGGGGCTTAGGAGACCATTTTGGGCTTTAGCGGAAAGGGGGGCACACAGAAAAATAATTAAATAAATAAACAGGGAATGTCACTACCAGACAAATATTTATTTAGCTACAAAAAAGCCTGAAAGTGGGAAGTTAGGATGGAAGTACAGAGAGACGTTTCTATGGAGATGATACACCGGATTGGTGTAAACTGGCAGGTTTCAGAAAGCTGCAGGTCGGTTTTTCCCCTTGTCTCGTCACGAATCTTTGGTCTGAACTGGATTTAATGTGCCACTCACCATTTATTTATGTCCGTTCCTGTTCGACAGGTGACGATCGTAACATAGCGGAGGTGTTTGTGGCCGGGAGGAAGGTGGTACCATTCTCCCCCAGTTTAAACATCGCTTCCATGTCTGTTAGCGGCGCTGGGTCCTGACCTGACTCCACTTATACCTTCACCTTTCCTATCCATCTCTCTCTCTCTTCCTCCCTCCACATCCCAGCTCAACATCTTTTCATCCCTTCTTTTAACTAAGTCACTCCCTGTGGACCCTCTGCTCCGGGAAAGTCGGCTCGAAGAGGATTTTAACTCCCAAAATACATCATGCAAAACGTGCAGCAAACGAAGAATCAGCTGGAAACGCCCTACTGTACAACTGGCACACAAAAAGCCAAACAATATGAATTATTTATTAGAACAAAGAATATAAACTAAGACATACATTCGGATGTGATGGTGTGTTAGTGAGTCAGGTTCATGTGGATGTGTTTGGTTAACGTAGTGTGAGGTATTGTGAAGTAAAAGTAGAAGAAGGCTTCATCTACATTACTACGTTTTGGTTTAAAAACATATATCTTTTGCAACGTGTACGTCTCGCGTTCACACTACTGCGCCGTTTCCGACCCCCTAAAACGGAGACATTTGGAAACGATGCTGCCCCAGTTTAGGTTTGAAAACTCCGGGGTTGCTCTGTAGTCTGGACGGACACAAACGGAGAGCTTTGGAAACGACGACGCACAGTCAGTGTTATCGGTTAGGTAGCTTACATTAGATCTTAGATTGGGCCCAAAAGAATTAAGCCCGACCCTACCCGAGGCCGTGCACGTTGTGTCCGAGCCCGACACATTAACTGTAATTATGAACCCGATTTAAACCCGACATTTCATTTTATTTAATTTTATTTTTTATATCTGACGTTCTCAACTACAATTCCCAGTTGTTTGAACTACAGAAATCTGTTTAGAAGGGGTGTGCTTGGAGAAGTAACAAAAGAGGACATTGAAGGCTGACTATCATCTTTTCTGCCAAGGCGAGCCTGCTTCATGTGTCCGTTCATCGTCCCCGTTTTTTTTGCTGTCATAGACGAGCAGCGTGCCGCAATTAATGCACTCGACAAAGCCGACACATATGTTGTCACTGCCCACGACTTGTTTTAAAATGGTTCCATACCTCCGACTTTCATCCAAACTTGCTCAAAGGTAGGCTAATTAGTTATTCTTACATCTGTTCTTTACATCTTCAAGCTCCATGTTGCTTAATGCCATGCCACTTAAGCTACACCATACAGACCAGCAGGCCCGGTGTGATGCGTGCGATTGGAGGAGACGCTGCGCATGATTAGGGCATAGCTTTCTCCCCACCCAATTAGGCTATTAAAGTAATGTTTAAAAAAATCACAAATGCTTGATCAAGAGCCCGGGCTCGGGCAGAGAATCGAACCTCTAGCTTACAGACCTTTCAGTAACAGTTCCACCTCGTCAGCGCTCCGAGATAATACATCCCTGCTCTTACTTTTCATCATTGTTGTTCTTTTTTCTGTATTTTCAACCTCTACATCCATAATTTTCAACCACAGAGTAACGTCAGACAATCTGCTTCCTGTTTACACCGGCACGCACATGCCCAGTGTGTGAACGGTCATGTGATACGTGATATCAGACATGTTAATATGGACGGAGATTAGTTCTGCTACTGGAGCTAAAACTCTTGTGTGGACGGAGATCGTTTTTGTCTCAAAACGCCGTTTAAAAATGAAAACCTAGTGTAGATGAAGGCTAAGACAAATAAGTAGGAAATTAATTACCACCTTAAGAGTCTTTTATTGAGGTTCAGTCAGGGACACGCAAGACTGTGGTCAGCTGAGCTGGAATTCAGTCTGTTCTTTAAGTCTTTAAGGGGAATTTATAACAGGAAATAAGGGACGTATTACCATTGCAATTGTTGTTCATCATGTCTGCGTACTAAAACATATTCATGAACCCTTACCCTTCGCTGATTAACAAGTGTTTATGTTCATGTGCACATTGTTGTAGACTTTTTTAAACTAGCTAATGGTGATGGCCAGGAGCGGAGCAAAGGGGGTATCTTCTGGGGCTCCAGCCCTGAATGTTGTCCTAAAAGCCCCAAATCTTTTAGGGTTTTAAAATAACTTCAACTTTGTGTCATTTCCCCTCAGTCTCTCTGACTGGAACGGCAAATTAACGGAGCAAAAGTTCTGTTACTGGGGAAATATCGCCTTTGTTTCAACATCAGTAATGCTGTTTACGCCAAATTCCTACCCTACCTAAGTTATGTAACTTAAACATAGAAACATCAGACAGTTTTGCCTCATTTTATGTCACCTCTACAGGATGATTGTTTTTTCTTGGCAACTATTGCGCAGTGGTGTAGTCTACGTGATACGTAGGTATACACAGTATAGCCACTAAGAAAGCTCCAGGATTTCCATATACCCACCTTAAAAATGCCCAATGACACGCAACAACATACTTTCCATTATATTTTTGATGTATTTTGAATTGTCATCTGTGTTTTTCTTCTTCATATAAGCTAAATTAAGGTATTTCCACCGTAAATTGGGGCATTAAAGCGTATTCGAATACAGGACCCAGACCCCCCACTATGATATGGACCTCCCCCAAAGGCCAATTCTGGCCAAGCACAGCACGGTATAACCACTACAATACATTAGACTACACCACTGCTATTATGTTTTCCCCAAATCAGTTACAAATTTGTAAGCATTTTATTATCAAAGGGCGTGAAAAAGGGTGTAGTTCTGAAGTCTCTTATTCAGTCTCATTTAAAGTACTTGCAAGCACTACTTGAGTAAAAGTACAAGTATCTTACCAGAAAATGACTTTGGTAGAAGTTAAAGTCACCTTTTAGAATACTGCTTGAGTAAAAGTCTGATATTTACTGTACTTAAGCATTAAAAGTAATTTTCTGATATTAAATGTACTTAATTACTACAAGTAAAGCTTTGATTAGGAACTTTATTGTGGCTAATTTATAGTATATAGTACATATCAAATCCAAAAGTCTGACTTCAATAAAGGAAGAATCTTTCACTTCGACCAAAACATTTCTTGGAAGTAAGGAGTAACAAAGATGCTGAGGGGAAATGTACCGGAGTAAAAACTATACATTTTATTTAGGAAATGTAGTGAAGTAAAAGTAAAAGTTACGAAGTAAAAGAAGTAAAGTACAGATACGTGTAAATTCTACTTAAGTACACTGGTCTTATTATATACAGTATAATTAATTGTTGTGTATGGAAATGTGAGCTGCTGGATACTCGAATCTCCTATCGATCTATCTGTGAATGGAGGATGCCCCCGGACTCCTCTCCCTATTTTACGTTGATATCACGTTGTTTTGCCTCTTTACATTTTACTGGACAGTTGTCTGTAAAGTTAGGTGACATATTAACGTATAGGACTTTGCGCCGGTGACATAAAGCTGCTCAGCAGCTGCTGCAGTGTCTGACCTAATTATCTTTATTGGCTCGGTGATCTATTTTCAAGGTTGTGTAGCTAGAAAATGCCTCATAATCAGAAGACAGGGTGTTGACTTGAGTTATAATCGTAGCTCAGTCAGTTTTTACACTGTACACTCCACTCAAATGTTTAAAAACGACCAAGGCACAAAAGTATTTTTATAGCATTCTCTCTTCGTTTTAGGATGACTCTTTCAGTTTCTAATCTACATCAGATTGCAGAACTCGTGATACAAAAGATAAAGTTAAAGAGTTACCATTCCAGTTATACAGTAGGACTGTTTGCTGTTTATTTTCACACTTGATTTATGGTTCTACGGAGGCTCCATGCAGAGCTTTCGCCGTAGCCTACATAGGTGGCCTGAAGTTTATACTTGTGCGCTGGTGTGTGCGTTGAGCCAGCATGTGTGTGTGTGTGTGTGTGTGTGTGTGTGTGTGTATATAAACTTTATTGCAGACCCAGGTCCATATAACACACAATACAGTATAAAAAATATAAAAGAGATACAAAAATACATAATAATTACACATTAACCCATAGGATATACAGGCTATTGCACCAATGCTGTCTTAACCTGGAAGTGTGTCTATAACAGCTTTTCACAGGGCTGACTAAAGCTTCAATTATGTGGTTCTCTGACTTGTCCAGGCGACACATGAGTGTGTGTGTGTGTGTGTGTGTGTGTGTGTGTGTGTGTGTGTGTGTGTGTGTGTGTGTGTGTGTGTGTGTGTGTGTGTGTGTGTGTGTGTGTGTGTGTGTTTGTGTGTGGAGTGTGTGGTAGAGCGAGCGAGAGAATGACGGTGATTACCTTCGGAGTCATATTGACAGAAACAAAGTGTGTCCCCTGTGCTTTCTGACTGTAGCAGGAGAAGTTAACCCTCTCCTTGATTTCATGTTGTTTATGGAGACGGAGAACCAGGAAATGAGTCGGGGGGGAAATGCAACGCTACCACGTGTAGTTAACGTTTTTCGAGAGGTGCGCGTAGGGTCTGTGTCGCCACGTACCTACGTGCGCAGCCACGGCGTAGATTTTACGCAGAAGCATCATGGTGAGCAGTAGCCTACCCGCGGTTATTCGTTTTTTCGACACGGATGTGACGTCACACTCGAGCTACTAGTCGCGATTACACGACAAAAAGAACAGAAGATCATTAATCCACGTAAGCTGGGAAATACGGTGGCCCTGTCGTTACAAAACACAACGGCATTTCATAATAACACATCATCATTTCACAAAACATGACACAAAAACACACATTTCAGATGACAAAAAAATGTGAAATGTCGTTTTGTTTACTCTTTGCTATTGTGTTTTTGTGATGTGCCGTTTTGTTTTCTGTTTTGTCCTTCAGGGCCGCCGTAGTGCTAACACTTTACCTCAAAATCTACATCCTGATTTCATTCAGTAGAAAGTGAAGTTACATTTAACCAGATACCTTATTATCAAAATCACTTGTTTTTTTAACATAGTTATACTTGCTATACGTTGTTATACTTACCTTACTCATCATTTTAAACTTTTACTATATTTTTCAGGCTGTTTTCATGAACCATTCGTGCATATAGCAGCAAAAAGTAAAGCACTGTACCTATAAAACACAGCGCTTTCAAGCTGAGGAGCGCAGTTTGCTTCCCGGAGGGAAACCACAAGTTTTTCACTTAGGAAAAGCACGTTTGTGTCCCGGTAGCGTTTTAATCCAAACTGCGATCGTTTTTTTTCTAATCTTAACTAGTCGTTTTGGTGTCTTAACTTAACTGTCAACACGACGCTCACCTTTTGTTGGCTGAACTCAACTAGCAACGGCCTCACAGCCATCTTTTGTCTGCTCAATTTTCTTGTAAAGATCACTAATCGCTCATCTTAACTGTGACGTGACCGGCTGGCGCTCGCTTAGTTTTTGTAGGCTATTATACAGATTGTTGTGCATATGTTTTCGTACAATATCATGCGAACCCGTTCATGAGAATGCGTTGCATTTCCACTGAGATTGTTGATTTTAAACGCCATCCAAATGAAATTATCTTAGGCTATGTATTTATGCTACCTTTACAAACTGTCTTATGAATGTCGGGACATGAAGGGAAATGAAATGGACTGATTTCTGAATATGTGTTTGTTTTGAGAATGTATTTAAGACACATTTAGTTGTTTTTACTGAAACGTAGCCAGTTTTTATCACAAACATATCACTCTGTGACGCCAAATGTTAAATGTTAAAGGTGCTATTTGTACTCTTTGATATGTCACATCATGGAAGGCCGAAATAAAGAATATACCAACAAGTCTATTGTTTGTGTGCAGTTATTTAACGAGCAGCTACTGATCAAGGATCCTAACCCAGGATGCAGGGTAGGGATTCTGAAACTACACAAAATGATATAATTAATATTTTGTGTTCTTTGAACGCTTCCCATGCCTGTGATGTAAATAATCTAAATATGATCTTTCTAAAAACTCATGCCAGTACTCTTATACCACTTTTTCATCACTTAGTTAATCTGTGTATTACACAATCAATATTTCCTGCCATGTGGAAAATGGCCCAGATCACCCCGATTTTTAAGTCTGATGACCCAACCAATGTTTCCAACTACCGACCAATTGCAATTCTCCCAACTATCTCCAAGTTACTTGAAAAAGCATTATATAATCAACTAGTCAATTACCTTGAAGACAAGAATCTGCTCAGTGATCACCAGCATGGCTTTCGACCTATGCGGTCAACTATGTCGGCTCTGCTGCTTTTCTCTGAGGAGATACGTGCATCTTTAAATAAGGGCCAGATTACCGGAGCTGTATACATAGATTTTTGAAAAGCTTTCCATACTGTTAATCATCAAATTTTATTAAATAAACTCCTTACTTTTCATTTGTCCTCCTCTACAATAGATAATGGTTAGATATGGTTGGAGTTTTTAGAGTTAACTGGGTAAAAGCTTTTTTAGATAAACCTGATTCTCTGTGGTATCATATTCCCAAAAACATTTTTGATAAAGTGGGAGGCTTATAGTTTCTTTTAAAGTGCGATTTCGAGGTATCCAAATTGCCAGTTAAACTGTCTGATTATCATAAACAAGTTCTTCATTACTGGAAGATGGTATTTACTCATAATTTTACACCACATGGCTCCACCTTGTGGAACAACAGAGTGATAACAATAAGTAGGAAAACAGTTTTTTCAGAAATTGGTTTGAAAAGGGAATTATTTTCATCACAGATATATTAGATGAACAAATTAATTTTCTTAGGTTTACCGATTTTAAAACAAAATTTAATATACAAAGTTCAATAAGGGATTATAATAAGATATGTAAAGCAATACCAATAGCCTTATTAAATATGATACAAAACGATTTACATTATTCCAAAAGTCAAATAAATTTACCTAAACTGCAACTAAATCAAATTCTCCTGAATAGCAAAAAATGTAACAATAATTGTATTAGCAAAATATTCAAAGGTAAACTATTTCATGATTTTAACCAAAATATAAAATAAGGCATTTTGATGACATAATAACAAATAAATATATCAAATTCATGAAATGGCCTATACCTCCTAAAATCAAAGAAATGCAATTCAAAATTATAAATGGATATTATCCAGCAGCAGCAATGCTTAAAAAGAGATTTGGTTTTGAAGTGGAGCCATGTGTGTTCTGTTCCCAGGAAGATGAAACTATTGAACATTTGTTTTTCTCTTGTCCAGTGATAAAAAGATTCTGGCAAGATATCATGAATTGGCTGGAAACAAAAATGGAGAAAATTACACAATTAAAGTTTGAGCAAATTCTTTTTGGCAATGAAAATCTTCCTAAAGAACTTTTTAGAATTTACAATATCATAACAATTATGGGTAAATACCATATCCATAAATGTAAATGGCAAAACAAAAATCCATCCCTAATGCTGTTTAAAATTGAACTGAGGGAATACTTTGCTTCTTTGAAACTTCTGAAAGACTCCAGTGATAACATTTACTCTCTATGTGAAGATGTCTCAAAATATTTGTCATTATAATTTGTAAAGCTTCCATGTAATTTTATTTTAAGAATAAATGAAGACTGAGGACAATATGTGAACAACTTTGACATGCCTTATGGACTGTAATGCCTTTGCTTAATTTATTTTATTTTAGTTTTATTTGTATTTACTTTTTTTATTGTAATTTGTTCTATTTCACTGTGTTTAACTATGTTCTGCATATTTGTCTCCCAAAGAGAGATTTTGTAAATTGTGTTTAAAATTTAAAAAATAAAAAATAAAAAAAGAAGACATGACCCGCCCTACTCTTTCTCTGATTGGCTAGTACTCGTTGCCTTTCTGCATGAGGAGTGTGATTGGGTTGGGTTAGTGGATGGTTAGCCAATCAGTGGCAGAGTACTGCGGAAACTTCACACAAGGGAGTTTGTGCCCTAAGTAATATCTTTCAGGAAGCCATTACCCATCTGGCTGCACACCGCCGCTTCAGAAATCAAATAATCAACATGTATAGATTGGTAATGTGTGGCCAGTGATGGTATGTGTGTGATTTAGGAGTGAGAACAACAGCCAACCCTCACAGCCTAAGAAATAGTTGTACCTGAGGGATCAAACCCACGGAAGGGATGGCCCTTGCTGATCCAGTGAGGAAGTGTCGCTGTGAGTCATAGTGCAAAGGTTTTTACTTTTGCTTTACATCCCTGGCTTCTTTCTTACTGGATTACTGTCATTTACAGTAAATAAGGAGATAAACAACATCCAGGTGGTTTTGGCAGGTGAGTTTTAAGCGTGATTTATGGCTCTACGGAGACTCCACGCAGAGCTTTCGCCGTAGCTGAAGTTTATATTGCGCATGTGTTTGCGTGGGGAGTGTGTGGTGGAGCGAGTGAGAGAGTGACGGTGATTGTCTTCGGAGCGAATAGTAGGGGGGGGGGCGGTGACGAGAGTCCGCTCAAGTCAGACAGTTTTCCAGCTGATTCCAGCAGCATTCAGGCTGAACAGGAAGTGACACAAACACTGTGGTCCGATTCCGATTTAATAAAATGTTATCAGACCCATATATCAGCTCCTACACAGTCTCCAGTTGTTTTTATTATGACAGAGTAGCTGTCGATATTCTCTACATGCGATCTGTTGCTGATTTTAATTACCAACAGACTGTAGATGATCTGTAATCTGAAGAGATTTAGTCTCTCTGACTTCTAAACATCACTATCAGCCACACAACAGGTGTTCAGTACAGAATAAGCTTTTAAATCAGACAAGTCGCAGTTAAAATCCCTCCGATTCAAACGTCATCAATTGAGTCTATTCTGAACCAATCGGCTGTTCGATCAGCTGAGATGCCGGCGTTTCCCAGCATGCACTGGGTCCACCTGCGTCCGCCTGGCTGTCAGTACCCGCGCGCAAAATTACGAATCCCACTATGGCCACGCCAAGACCCGCCCTACGAAGCAGCTCCATTGGTTGGGGTTAGGCATTTCACCTCGAGTGGTTAAGGTTAGGGTTAGGGGATTGGTCAGGGGATAGGACCTGTACATGTAAGCATGGACGCCTGGCCAATAGTAGTGTGTGAACGCTATTGAAGGGCGGGTCTTGGCGTGGCCATAGTGGGATTCGTAATATCGCTACCCGATCCGTTCCACCTGCACAATCCGTTCTGGAGATGTTCACGCATGCGCAGATGATAATACTGTTTTACGACCTGCCCGATCTGTTCCACGCTAGCCTCCACCCAAGCTAACGTTAGTTTAGCTAACAGCTAATTCGGCTAACCGCTAGCCGACAAATAACGCATGCGCAGAACGGATCATGCAGGCAGAACGGACAGCTAGATTCAGTCTAAAATGACGTTAAGTCAAACATAACGGGAGAAACAGACTACAGCAAAATTAAGACTTTACAATAACAATAAAGACAAGTATTGAGTGATTGTATTTTAAATGAGCACAAGTAAAGCAGAACTGACGTAACAGCTGTTATATATGTTAACGTTTGTTTTCAAGTTTTATTTTGAGGGTCTTTTAAAAGTTTGCAGCTGTCTCAGCTAGCGGTTAGCCTAATTAGCTGTTAGCTAAACTAACGTTAGCTCAACTGTGGAGGCTGACGGCAGACCGCTACAATCAGCTAGCGGTTAGCCAAATGAACTGTTAGCTAAAGTAACGTTAGCTTCCCAGTGGAGGCTAACAGCAGACCGCTATAATCACCTATCGGTCCGCCCGAATTAGCTATTAGCTAAACTAACGTTAGCTTCCCGGTGGAGGCTAGTGTGGGAACAGATCGGGTAGCGATATTACGAATCCCACTATGGCCACGCCAAGACCCGCCCTTCAATAGCGTTCACACACTACTATTGGCCAGGCTCCATGCTTACATGTAGAGGTCATATCCCCTGACCAATCCCCTAACCCTAACCTTAACCACTCGAGGTGAAATGCCTAACCCCAACCAATCGAGCTGCTTCGTAGGGCGGGTCTTGGCGTGGCCATAGTGGGATTCGTAATTTTGCAGCCGGGTAGTGTCGTAAATCATGGTACCACAGCGCATGCACGAAAATCTTGCGCATGCGCAGAACGGATTGTGCAGGTGGAACGGATCGGGTACTGACACTGGCTCTTGCAGTTGGTGAAAAACAACTGCGGCCACCTTGGTCTCGTGAGGTTATCGTTGCCCACGTGTGCATGACGTCAGAGCAAGTCGGGATCAAGTCGGACAAGAATCTAACCGGCGTGCATTGGGCGGCGATCGCCGATGATCGATTCTGCGCAGATCTGGCTCATCTTGAACGAGCCTATTAGCTACAAAAGAGGAGCTAATGGGTGTTGCTGGGCGTGCCTAGCCTACTCCTTGCTTGGCAAAAGTAAATAGAAAATTCTCTGGTGCTGCCTTCAAGCATGTCCCCTCTGTTTACTTTGTGGATAGACCCATAGATATAGGTATGAATGATGAAATATGAAATATTATGATTAAACGTTGACATGGTGACCCTTCTGTATTGATAGTAGCATGCTATTGCCTAGTATCCGAGAGGTCTTACAAGTCACTTCAGAGGTATTGTCAAGTCACAAGAACGATGTTTTTGGATTTATAAGTATTTATTTCTCGATAGGGGTAACAAAATATATGAGATAAAATGCCAAACATATCAGATATATACAGAAATACGATGTTCTGAAGCGTTTCCGCCAGGGCCTGAAGTTAACTTTTTTGACCACCAGACTTTTTAACAGCCAGTTTTTTTTTTTTGCCTCATATTCATAAAGGTGCAAAAACAGGACTTGCTGTGTCTCTATGATCCTATCCTGTCCTATTCATGGTAGCCTACTACTGATAATCCTGCATAGGGATTCACAGAGACACTGAATGTTGCAAAAAGTTGGTACAATGTGAAATGGCTGGTGGATTTAAGACAAAAAATAATAATGTATTGAATGAATCAAATATGAACATATCTTTCACTGTCCGTGGCATGTTTATCTTGACATTGTTAGTTAATTTCCTATCCTGGCCTGGGACTCACACACACACACACACACACACACACACACACACACACACACACACACACACAGGTCATCCTGTACGTCTCATCTGCAGTTTTTCCTGCATCTACCGTGTGTGTGTGTGTGTGTGTGTGTGTGTGTGTGTGTGTGTGTGTGTGTGTGTGTGTGTGTGTGTGTGTCAGTCGCTGGGAGAATGGAGCAGCAGACCCGCCCACTGCAGAGACGAGTCACACACGTTTCGTGTTCATAACAATTGAATCAAATTTTATTTAAAGTATCAAATCATAACAGAGTTATCTCGAGACACTTTACAGATAGAGTAGGTCTAGACCACACTCTATAATTTACAAAGCCCCAACAATTACAGTAATTCCCTTAAGAGCAAGCATTAGCAGTGGCTATTGCGACAGTGGCGAGGAAAAACTCCCTTTTAGGAAGAAACCTCGGCAGACCCAGACTCTTGGTAGGCGGTGTCTGACGGGCCGGTTGGGGGTGTGATGCCGATAATAGTCGCATTGAAGATAGTGGAACAGTGACTTTGAAAGTAGTCGTTGTAGTTCATGTCACAGCAGGACGTTGCGGGATGAAACGTGGCGCTGCAGAGAAACAAGGAAATTAATTTGAACCGTTCTCATTCCCGCTTGGCCAATAGGGGGCCCCGGCTGTCAATCAATGTCTTCCAGTGATGCGGGCCCCTGATTGGCTACCTGCCAATGTGGCACGTAGATTGACAGTGTTACCCGCCATTGCAAAATTCATTGGTCGGGTGTTAATTTCAAGAGGGATAAGCTTCACTTCAGAACGCGTAGCTTCTATGGCGCCATTTTGATGCTAACAAGCCATCACCTCCCGTTAGCATCCCATTGACTTCCATTCATTTTGACGGCATTTTGACAGCGAATAACTTTACATCTGAGGCGTTTAAAGACTCTATTTGTCCGTTGTTTATTTCTAAAGAAACACGACAATGTATAAAAGGCTCCATTACCTTGTACCTCACGTTATGGCTCCGTAGCAGACGCTTTTATAAAAATAGGCTAACGATTGGGTCATACAGTAGAGGAATTATCGTATAGTACAGGAGAAGCATTTGCAAGAAAATATAGCAAAATTGTAGGAGAAAATCTGAAAAAGTTAACATCATTTTGGTATCATAAATATGTTTTTTTTAAATATGTATCCTGTTATACTTTGCCCTCCAGCAGAAAAGGAGACGCCTCCCCATCACACAGATTCAGACTCCACTTTCCTGTGTGGAAATGCCTCTGTTTCGGGCTTCGGGTGACCGTGGGGGGGCGAAGGCTCGGCCCGGGCAGAGGAGGACGAGAAGTAGGGAGTGGATGAAGACGGATAAAGATGTCTCCGTCCTGCCGTTGACACGGCTGTGTCTGCTTAGCCTCGCAGACAACATGACGGAGGTGTGGGCCAAGGACTACGCCGATAACTACCTGGACCGTTATTCATTCAGATACATCATGGGGCCTTTCAGCCTACTGCGTGAGTGTGAGACAGACAGCTTTCAAAATGTACGTAACGTCCTTTAACCACGTGGACGTGAAAATACACGGAGTCAGAGGTAGGGCTGGGCATCGTTCAAACTCTTTTGATCCGGTGTAGAGATGGCCCGATACCACTTTTTTGCTTCCCGATACCGATTCCGATACCTGAACTTGCGTATCGGCCGATACCGAGTACCGATCCGATACCAGTGGGTCATATATTTTATTATGTTTTAACAGCTGTATACTACTATCCCTGTATGGATGTGATATGATGTATAACAGCTGTATACTAATCCCATGTATAACAGCTGTATACTACTATCCCTGTATGGATGTGATATGATGTATAACAGCTGTATACTACTATCCCTGTATGGATGTGATATGATGTATAACAGCTGTATACTACTATCCCTGTATGGATGTGATATGATGTATAACAGCTGTATACTACTATCCCTGTATGGATGTGATATACATTTTATCTTTGTTGTCTGTCTGGCTCAGAAACATGAACAAACACAAACAATGAATGCCGTAGAACTTTCTTTTATTCTCCAGTTTGACAGTCAGTTATAACGGAAAAAGAACATAAACTACTTTAATGTAGATTTTCTTTAGGGCTTTATTACGTGGTATCAGATCGGTGCATAAACTCCAGTACTTCCCGATACCGATAGCAGCGTTTTAGGCAGTATCGGAGCCCATACCGATACTGGAATCGGTATCGGAACATCTCTAATCCGGTGCCAATTTCGATAACTCAGTTTCGTTGCCGGTTCCTTAACGATACTTTTTTTCGATACCGTATGTTTATAAAATCCATTTTTAGAATTCCTCAAAGGTCACGACGCTGTAGGAGCGACGGCATAGCTACAGCGTGCAGTTGAGGCAGAAGCATAAAACAGCCTTTAGTCGGGCAGCGCCGGCGCTAGCTTAGCTTAGCGTAGTCAATGGAATTGTTTGTTGCCGGTTAGCATGTCATGAGTAAAAGTGAGCCATCAGCCGCCCAGATAGCTCCGTTGGTAGAACTGGCGCCCGTATTTAGAGGTTTACGCCTCGAAGCAGCAGGCCCGGGTTCGACTCTGACCTGGGGCCCTTTGCTGCATGTCATCCCCTCTCTCTCTCTTCCTTCATGTCTTCATCTGTCCTGTCAAATAAAGGCCTAAAAATGCCCAAAATATAATTTAAAAAAAAAAAAGTGAGCCAACAACAAAAAAAACATCCTAATTGCTTCTTGTGGCCTGCATATTCACAACAAGTACACATAGCAATGCAGATTAAGACTATACGATATCCTTGACTTGGGTCTATATTGGGTGGAAGTACAGCCGAAGCACTGCTACTGCTACTTGGGCTACTTTGTAAACACCATATCCGTTAATAGTCGACTTGGAAGAAAGCAAACGTTTTGACAATAAACTACATTAACACAACAGTATGTGGAGTTAAACTGGACGGGCCCAGTAACCTCTGAATAGTTCTCCTTGTTGTTAAATTGCAATGTGAGCGGCAGGATTAATTTAAAAGGCAGCTGTGACTACATTGTGTGTCTGCCCAAAACCAACATAGAGGAAACACTGGTGTGATTGATCACTTCTAACCCTGCTGCAACGTCTCCCTGTCTGTCCGTCTGTCTCCCTTTCTCTCCGTTATTGTCCATGTAGCGTCTGCGTTGGTGGAGGAGCTGACGCGGCTGCTGTGCAGCAGAAAGCAGATGTCCCGGGCAGCTCTGCACCTCCTGCTGGTCCCCCAACTCCGTGGCCTGTCTCTGGGGAAGTGTCCCGGTCTGGTCACCTCCGCTCTCTGTGCCCACATCACTGCACGTTGCCAGGTCAGATATAGCCGCACAGATGCTGGATCACTTATCTTAAAGCTGCAGTCTCTGTCTCCCCCATGAGGAATTCTAAGTAATGACCACAACACTGTTGTGTGTCCGCATGACACAAGTCTCTCTAGTGATCACGCACCACCACCACGGGAGGATTAAAAAAACATAATGGACTCTTCAGAAGAGGTAATAATCTCAGGGTTCCCACCATTGTGTTGCAAGCCCAGGGGCCCACAGTGGCTAAGCCAATGGGAATTATTGTTTAATGTATTTTTAAGATGTTTTTTAAACTACAGTTACAGTAGGGCGGCTCGATTGGAAACGATATTGTTAGCTTTTAGCGCTGACTTCATGTAGGGCCATGTGGAATCTGTCTCACAGCTTTTTTAATGTCTCAATTTTGTGATTCTGTGATCACAGAAACTACTGGGCTCTACATTAATGTCACAGAGGAGAGAAGAAACTAGATGATATTCACATTTAACATAATATATACAAGAAGCTAACAGGACCGAAAAAGGTGTAGGCTGAAGCCTGAGCTTATTACACCTACCCTTTGTACATGAATTATATTCTTTCATACGAAGATGAAAGTTACAGAAACTAAGTATACACTATATAACCCAGTACAACACAAAAAATCCAATACATTTTGTGTACCTTCTGGTATTCACACTTTTTATATTTGTTAATCACAGGTTTAAATAATTTTTTTAATCGTCGATTGTGTTACACATTTTCATATTAATTTCTAACTCATTCCACAGTTTAACTCCATACACCGAAAAACCTCTTTTTTTGACATTTGTTCTGCTCTTTGGTTTAGTGAAAATACAGCTTCCCCTCAGTTCATATCTTGTGTCTAGAGCTGCAAAAATAAATCCATTTAACTACCAACAAGCAATCGATTAATCAAGAAAATAATAGTTAGTTGCAGCCCTACTTGTGTCCGGCCTAGACTTCCTTAAAGGAACACGCCGACTTATTGGGACTTGAGCTTATTCACAGTAACCCCCAGAGTTAGACAAGTCCATACTTACCCTTCTCAGAAAGGCGAAGCTGCTCTGGGCTTGTCAAGTGCTGCAAGCATATCACTCCGCCCAAGTAACAGAAGTAGCAGTGCTTCGCCTTTCTTAGAATATAGTTCCCAGTTTATATACAGTTAGAAGATGGCTGTGTCTCATGTGACCTTGTTATTTGTATACACCCTGTGACTATACAAATCACAACATGGAAATAGGAACATGTTGGAGTTATTTTGTCACTTATTGGGAGCAGTAGTCTAGATGGAGCCGGTTACCTCCAGGATCTGTGCTACGCTAAGCTAATGCAGGGGGCGTCAGACAGCATTACAGCACGCACGGAGATGAGAAGGGTCTGTATGGACTAGGGCTGCCACCCCTTAATCGATTAGTCGACTAATCGGTCGTTTTGGTCTTAGTCGACTACGATTTCTTTAGTCGATTAGTCATTTTTTATGCTTATTCATGCTTAATTACTCATTTCCAAGAAACGTCTGAGCACATTCATGGTAAACACAAGATTTAAAGTGGTGCTTTTGCAGGATTAATTGTGGAGAAACTCAGTTTTACAGATGGTTAATTAACTACATTTATATTGTGCTTTTCTAGTCTTAACCACCTCTCAAAGCGCACAGCTCTGTCGATTAAATCAACTAATCGATTAGTCGACAAAATCGTACTAGTGTTAGTCGACTAAGAATTTCTTTAGTCGAGGACAGCCCTAGTATGGACTTCTCTAACTCTGGGGGTTACTGTGAATAAGCTAAAGTCCCAATAAGTCGGCGTGTTCCTTTAATGTCTTTTCTGTTTCCTCCTTTCTGTCGCAGGGTCTGTGGAGTCTGGACCTGTCTGGAGCCCAGCAGCTGCCCTCCAAGCTGCTGTCTGAAACGCTGTGCTGTCTCCCTGCCCTGCGCTCGCTCTCCCTCGCCGGTACACCGTGTGACCGATGTGTAATCGCAACAATTGCCCAGCGCTGTCGTTTGCTGCGCCATCTGGACGTATCTCGCTGTGCCTCCCTCTCCCCTGCTGCGCTCCTTCCTCTCGGAGGCGGGGCTCCCTCTCCGGTGTCCACGTCACCTCCACCTCTGGTTTCCTCTTCTCGCTCTGCGCCGCTGCCTGCTCTGCCGCTCCGCAGCCTGCTGGCTCTGGATATCGGGTTTGGGAAAGAAGAGGGAGACGCTGTGGCGGCGGCGGCCCACCTGCTCCTCTCCCTGCCCGGCCTGGAGACGGTGGAGCTGGAGGGCCTGGCGCAGGCCTGCCGTCTCCTCCAGCTCGGACGCTTCGGACACACGGACCAGTTCAGCGACAGAGAACGAGTTCCCCGGCTGGGGGAGGTGTGGAGGGAGTGGAGGCGCAGGCAGGGCTCGGACAGCTCGAGGGAAAAGAGAGAAGGGGCAGAGGATGAGGATGAAGAAGAGGAGGAGGAGGAGGAGGAGGAGGAGGAGGAGGAGGAGGAGGGGAGGATGTTGTTGAATGGGTACGGTTGTGAGACTAAGGGAGACGCGAGTAGAGAAGAAGGGCCGAGTTGTTCTCAGAACCGAGCGGAGGAAAAACCCCGAGGCAGAGTCTGGTCAGGTGACGAGCGCCTGATCCTGCGCCTGAAGGACATCAAGGGCTTATCTCTGGAGTCTCTGGACAGTTTAAGTCGTGCGTGTCCAAACGTTTACTCCGTATCCGTGAACGTCGAGGATGATGCAGACGCCAGAGGAGGGAGCCGGGGCTCTGTGTTGGCCACGGGCCTCTCGGCGTGGGCCGGCCAGCTGCGGAGCCTCTCCGTGCACTTCCCCGGCGCTCTGCCGGATCTACTTCCTGCCGTGGGCGTCGCAGGCTCCTCTTTGGTCTCTCTCGCGCTGCAGGGGGTGAAAACCAGCCCGCGCACGCCTCTACTGGAGGCCATCGAGGCGTGTCCCAGACTCAGAGACCTGCTCATCTCCGCTGAGCCTCCCACCACTGGCCCACAGGACGAAGAAGACGAGGACGATCAGCGCGACGATGATCGGGATCTGCCTCGGCTGCCTGACCTCTGCTCTCTCACGCTCCAGTAAGGCCATGATCACAATCGGAGTCTTTTTTGGGGAGTGTGCCTATGTTCCCACATTTATAAGAATTATTTTTTTCACTGAAAATTAGACCCTATGTTCCCTGATACTGTAGAAGAAAATCAATCAAAACCTCAGAAAATACTTATAAAGTAAAAGTTCTCACTGAAGGCATCAAAACTATGAATGAACACATATGGAATTATGTACTTAACAAAAAAGTGTGAAATAACTGAAAACATGTCTTATATTTTAGATTCTTCAAAGTAGCCACCCTTTGCTTTTTTATTAATAAGGGAAATAATTCCACTAATTAACCCTGACAAAGCACACCTGTGAAGGTAAAACCATTTCAGGTGACTACCTCATGAAGCTCATTGAGAGAACACCAAGGGTTTGCTGAGTTATCAAAAAAAGCAAAGGGTGGCTACTTTGAAGAATCTAAAATATAAGACATGTTTTCAGTTATTTCACACTTTTTTGTTAAGTACATAATTCCATATGTGTTCATTCATAGTTGTGATGCCTTCAGTGAGAATCTACAATGTAAATAGTCATGAAAATAAAAAGGAAACGCACTGAATGAGAAGGTGTGTCCAAACTTTTGGCCTGTACTGTATATACACCCACTACAATACTTTAGACTATACCACTGCAAGATAGGACCCAGAGGGTGAATACAGGAATATTCAGACAGACCGTATAAGAGAAGTGTTTTTTTAACATTAAAGCATGTAAACATGTTCTAGTAGGAGCCCAAAATGCAAGTATGAACCTGAAAATGATCATGATATGGGACCTTTTTAAAGTAATCCTCTTCTTGTTGTCTGTCTTCTTTGTGTCTCTCGTCCCTGGAGTTTCTCCTACGAGCACAGCCAGATGAAGCCCGTCGTGTCCTGGATGTCCCTGAAGAGGGCGCTCCTGTGTCTCCTGACTGGTTCTCCTCTGCTGGAGAAGCTGTCGCTGGTCTCGCTGCCCTGCCCTCTGGACTGCGTTTTAAAAGACGTGCTACGCACATCGGACTCGGATGCGCATCTCTTCGCCGATTCCGCTGACTCGCCTCGCGTGCCACTCGGACGGCTTCGACACGTCGAGCTGCCGCGGACGGATGTGACGATGGTTACGGTGAAGAGCATAATGCAACGGAGCAAGAGACTCGGATACGTGGATGTGAATAACTGCTGGCAGATCAGTCTGGTGGAGTGGACGGACTGCAAGACGTTCAGTCAGGTCCAAGTCGTCTGGTCGTAGTGAAGAGACCAAAAACAGGAGCAGCGCGGTGGAAAAGAAAGTGGATTTACAACCGTTTTACATGCATACAGTATACAGTATACAGTATACAGTATACAGGATACAGGATACAACATACAGTATACAGTATACAACATACAGGATACAGTATACAGTATACAGTATACAGGATACAGGATACAACATACAGTATACAGTATACAACATACAGGATACAGTATACAGTATACAGGATACAACATACAGTATACAGTATACAACATACAGGATACAGTATACAGTATACAGGATACAACATACAGTATACAGTATACAGTATACAGTATAAAGGATACAACATACAGTATACAGTATACAACATACAGGATACAGTATACAGTATACAGGATACAACATACAGTATACAGTATACAACATACAGGATACAGTATACAGGATACAGGATACAACATACAGTATACAGTATACAACATACAGGATACAGTATACAGTATACAGGATACAACATACAGTATACAGTATACAGTATACAGTATAAAGGATACAACATACAGTATACAGTATACAGTATACAGTATACAGGATACAACATACAGTATACAGTATACAACATACAGGATACAGTATACAGTATACAGGATACAGGATACAACATACAGTATACAGTATACAACATACAGGATACAGTATACAGTATACAGTATACAGTATACAGGATACAACATACAGTATACAGTATACAGTATACAGGATACAACATACAGGATACAGTATACAGTATACAGTATACAACATACAGTATACAGTATACAGCATACAGTATACAGCATACAGTATACAGCATACACAGTATACAGCATACCATATACAGTATACAGCATACAGCATACAGAATACAGTATACAGCATACAGCATACAGTATACAACATACAGTATACAGTATACAGTATACAACATACAGGATACAGTATACAGTATACAGTATACAACATACAGTATACAGTATACAGCATACAGTATACAGCATACAGTACACAGCATACACAGTATACAGCATACAGTATACAGTATACAGTATACAACATACAGGATACAGTATACAGTATACAGTATACAACATACAGTATACAGTATACAGCATACAGTATACAGCATACAGTATACAGCATACACAGTATACAGCATACCATATACAGCATACAGCATACAGAATACAGTATACAGCATACAGCATACAGCATACAGTATACAGTATACAGCATACAGTATACAGCATACAGTATACAGCATGCAATATACAGCATACAGCATACAGTATACAGCATACAGTATACAGCATACAGCATACAGTATACAGCATAAAGTATACAGTATACAGTATACAGCATACAGCATACAGTATACAGTATACAGCATACAGTATACAGCATGCAATATACAGCATACAGGATACAGTATACAGTATACAGCATACAGCATACAGTATACAGCATACAGTATACAGCATGCAATATACAGCATACAGCATACAGTATACAGTATACAGCATACAGCATACAGTATACAGCATACAGTATACAGCATGCAATATACAGCATACAGCATACAGTATACAGTATACAGCATACAGTATACAGTATACAGCATACAGTATACAGCATGCAATATACAGAATACAGCATACAGTATACAGTATACAGCATACAGCATACAGTATACAGTATACAGCATACAGCATACAGTATACAGCATGCAATATACAGCATACAGTATACAGTATACAGTATACAGCATACAGCATACAGTATACAGTATACAGCATACAGCATACAGTATACAGCATGCAATATACAGCATACAGTATACAGTATACAGCATACAGTATACAGCATGCAATATACAGTATACAGTATACAGTATACAGCATACATCATACAGTATACAGTATACAGCATACAGCATACAGTATACAGCATGCAATATACAGCATACAGTATACAGTATACAGCATACAGCATACAGCATACAGTATACAGCATACAGCATACAGTATACAGCATACAGCATACAGTATACAGCATGCAATATACAGCATACAGTATACAGTATACAGCATACAGCATACAGTATACAGTATACAGCATACAGCATACAGTATACAGTATACAGTATACAGCATACAGCATGCAGCATGCAGCATACAGTATACAGTATACAGCATACAGCATGCAGTATACAGTATACAGCATGTAGTATGCAGTATGCAGTATACAGCATGCAGTATGCAGTATACAGCATACAGTATCACTGAATAATTAGTTGTTCATTTTTAATTAGAAAATTGAAAATACGGCCGAACCCCCAACAACAGATTTATGAAGGAAACAACAGCAGTGTATTTTTCATCCAGTGTAGGGCTAGCAAAGCTGGTAATGGTGGTCTGGTTAACACCAGTTTTTAGCCGTGACTGTCCTTCCTTCTGGCTGCTGTCTGGAGATTCCTTCGTGCACAACTTGTATTTTTTCGGATGTTTCGTACCAAATGTTGTAACAGCGGCCATGTTGTGTATTGTTTAGGGTCCTCGCCACCACCAGACTAATCGGCATTGTAAATCTAACATGTAGCTGGACTTGAATGGCCTTCTTTTGAATGAAAGTACTGCCAAATAGGCCTGCACGAATTTTTAGCTTAGAATTGATATCATGATTCTCTGCCACGATTTGTTTTCTCACAAAGTGTAATGTTTGTTGCACACGTGAACCATGACACAACAAAACAAATTGTCAGTACCAAACATAGATTGTTTTTGGCACCTAGAGCACACTGCGCACCCCCACAAACCTGTAAACACAGAAGCTTCAATGAATAAAGAAAATAAAGTACATACTGGTTATTTTCTTGTTAATGCGATTTATTTCTTTTTGTTAAACATGTTTATAACATGAATCATCACACTAAAGTAAGGAAATAACTTGAGTCTTGTTTTACATGACAGATGACGTTGTCAATGAACAAGTTCCAAAGCTGAATCCGAATCCAAAGCTGAATCCGAATCCGAAGCTGAATCCGAATCCGAAGCTGAATCCTGGATTCGGTGCATCCCTGATCGTTATTCCTTTAGGATTGAAGAATCAAAAGGTCTGTGTGTACAATGAGTTGTATCGTTTGAGACCGAAAACTTAGTCACGTGGGTTTTTTGATTTTTGATTTTTTTTTTTTAACAAAAAATGAAATCACGTTTTTTTTTTTTTTTTTTTTCAAAACGAAAAACGACAAGACACAAATTCAAAACACAATCTAATTTAGTTTTTTGCTAATCGTTTATTTTTTTTCGTTTTTTTCTTATGAATATTCAGCATAATATCGTGATCGATCTTTCATTGTATAAAGTGCACATGATAATTTAACTTTTTGGTACTAGAATGATAAAATCAATTGCTTGTTTAGTCCAGTTACCCCCATTCAGCACACGGCAGATAGTGACAGGAAGTCGAGCACAGAAACAAAATAAAACATCCGGTTAATTTTCAAAATACCGTGCTCACGGCGGATCATATTTCCCTGCACTACAGCTTGAACACAGCACAGAGCTGGTGCCCCTCTTCTCCTCTGGATGGAAACTAACTGGTGGTGGTTTTGTGGTTCTATTCTACGTGTATTCGCGAGATCTCGTTGGGTCTTCGTGACTTCAGCTGTCAGTCATGGCTGCAGCCGTTCTGCAACAAATCCGGACCTGGTGGGTGTTGACGGACGGAGGAGCACGCAGGAGACACGCAGCCGTCCTGCAGTTGGTGGAATTCAGGAGACAAATATACAGTACAGGCCAAAAGTTTGGACACACCTTCTCATTCAATGCGTTTCCTTTTTATTTTCATGACTATTTACATTGTAGATTCTCACTGAAGGCATCAGAACTATGAATGAACACATATGGAATTATGTACTTAACAAAAAAGTGTGAAATAACTGAAAACATGTCTTATATTTTAGATTCTTCAAAGTAGCCACCCTTTGCTTTTTTTGATAACTCAGCAAACCCTTGGTGTTCTCTCAATGAGCTTCATGAGGTAGTCACCTGAAATGGTTTTACCTTCACAGGTGTGCCTTGTCAGGGTTAATTAGTGGAATTATTTCCCTTATTAATAAAAAAGCAAAGGGTGGCTACTTTGAAGAATCTAAAATATAAGACATGTTTTCAGTTATTTCACACTTTTTTGTTGAGTACATAATTCCATATGTGTTCATTCATAGTTTTGATGCCTTCAATGGGAATCTACAATGTAAATAGTCATGAAAATAAAAAGGAAACGAGAAGGTGCGTCCAAACTTTTGGCCTGTACTGTATGTTGACAATAATGGGAAAAAAACTAAATATAATGCGATTTATCGCTGAAATCCACAATATGTATAAAATCACATTAATGTCGTATCGTGACATAAGTATTATAATAATATGGTATCGTGAGGCCTCTGGTGAGTCCCACTCCTAATGCATAATGCTTTAAATCATGCAAATAAAAATACAATGCACACTTTCTACATAAGTATCTCAGCTCGTATGATACAACTCTGTAACTTTTGGTGTATTTGTAAATAAATTCCGATAGATTGATTTTACAGAATGTTTTTGCAATATGTGCTTAATATTTTTCTCAAATCAAAACAAACGGTGTCATCTCCAATCTGTTTGAAATACATCTTTTGACTATCATGTGTTTCTGAGGACATCACGAATGAAACGTGTTTTACTTAAAACCAGGTTGATTTCATACAGACTTCTGGCTCCTGCAGGAGCAGAAACCTTCGTTCACAACCTCGGATGGTTTAGACATTATGGCTGATGATCAAAATCCTTACGGAGAATAAATGAATGGGATTTTCACTTTGGCAACCACACTGTGGAGCTCTCTGCTCATATTATGCTTTTTGGCTTTTCCCCTTTCCTTTATTGTGTCATATATCTTTTTTGTGCATGTTATAGTGAAACAAAGTGAAAAAGCCCAAAGTCCCCCCCAAAAGGACTTACCATCTCCAACAGAAAACACTGTTCACAAACTGCTCCAAACAGCTCTATTGTAGTCCAGCCTTTACTTCAGAGACCAACGTGGTCACTTTGTAACACACGTTATAATGCTCACCTAGCTGCTAGCATGGCACAACCTCATACTCTGCTTCTGACTGGCTAGTAGTCCTTACCTAGGTACTGTCAGGGCCCACCCTCATACTCTGCTTCTGACTGGCTAGTAGTCCTTACCTAGGTACTGAGCATGTGCGACTCCCAACAAAGATGTAACAGAAGTGAGATGTCTCACTCTGTAGCTAAAACAGAGAGCTCAACACACAGGGTGAAAAGAGGAGCTGCAGTAAAATAAAAATATGGTGTTTTTTTTTTAAATTAAACCATGTAAATCTATTCTGATATAACCTTTATGTAGTCAGTATCAGTTATGAACCTGAAAATGAGGTCTTTCAAATGATCCTTCACCTCCTCAGCAGACTGTGTATTAGTTTGTGGTTATTTGGCTCCACCTTGGGGCCCCAGAGGCATATTGCAGTTTGCCTGGAGTAGCTGTTCCTGTGGATGGGGCCGAGCACGCTGATAGTGCTGAGCTGCACTGGTTTTATCTTTCAGACTGAACAGTCTAATGTGTTTATTCTGAGAAAGAGAGAGAGATCACCATCTATCTATCTATCACTAGAAAGCCCTGCAATTACATTACGTGTCATTTAGCTGACGCTTTTATCCAAAGCGACTTACAATTGCTCTATATGTCAATGGTTGCACGCCTCTGGAGCAACTAGGGGTTAAGTGTCTTGCTCAGGGACACATTGGTTAATGTATCGTAGTGGAAATCGAACCCAGGTCTCCCACACCAAAGGCATGTGTCATATCCATTGCACCATCACCACCCCGCAATGTCAAGAGCTAAACAAAGAAGAAGAGTCTTTCCAACCCTGTTCTGCCTAATTCGTTAACCAAATTATAACACATGCTATGACTTTTTGCAACATACTATACTATGACTTTTTAAACCAACTGTTATAACTGTTCTCTCTCTCTCTCTCTCTCTCTCTCTCTCTCTCTCTCTCTATATATATATATATATATATATATATATATAAATATATATAAGCAACGTGCACCGCAACATAGCTCAACAGTTTTACGTTCCCCCTGCTGGAGCCCTCCAGTAACTACAACGCTCTTGTTCACACTGCTGCTGGTGTTGTATTGACATTGTGCACATGAAAAATAAGAAATGCTGCAACTGACAATAACTATAAACTATGATATACCATTAAAATATGAAAATGCCAACATTACTCAATATGAACCTGAAACTGCTGTTGGGCCACTCAACTGCTTGCTCTGACTTACTGGTAGGCTAGTACACAGTGTTTACGTCCAGGGCTTTTCTTATCCATCCATCCATCCATCCATCTTCGTCCGCTTATCCGGTGTCGGGTCGCGGGGGGAGCAGCTCCAGCAGGGGACCCCAAACTTCCCTTTCCCGAGCCACATTAACCAGCTCCGACTGGGGATCCGGCGTTCCCAGGCCAGGTTGGAGATATAATCCCTCCACCTAGTCCTGGGTCTTCCCCGAGGCCTCCTCCCAGCTGGACGTGCCTGGAACACCTCCCTAGGGAGGCGCCCAGGGGGCATCCTTACCAGATGCCCGAACCACCTCAACTGGCTCCTTTCGACACAAAGGAGCAGCGGCTCTACTCCGAGCTCCTCACGGATGACTGAGCTTCTCACCCTATCTCTAAGGGAGACGCCAGCCACCCTCCTGAGGAAACCCATTTCGGCCGCTTGTACCCTGGATCTCGTTCTTTCGGTCATGACCCAGCCTTCATGACCATAGGTGAGGGTAGGAACGAAAACTGACCGGTAGATCGAGAGCTTTGCCTTCTGGCTCAGCTCTCTTTTTCGTCCTGGCGGTGCGATAGATTGAATGCAATACCGCACCCGCTGCGCCCGATTCTCCGACCAATCTCCCGCTCCATTGTCCCCTCACTCGCGAACAAAACCCCAAGGTACTTGAACTCCTTCACTTGGGGTAAGGACTCATTCCCTACCTGGAGAAAGCATTCCATCGGTTTCCTGCTGAGAACCATGGCCTCCGATTTAGAGGTGCTGATCCTCATCCCAACCGCTTCACACTCGGTTGCGAACCGATCCAGTGAGTGCTGAAGGTCGCAGGCCGATGATGCCATCAGGACCACATCATCTGCAAAGAGCAGCGATGAGATCCCCAGCCCACCAAACTGCAACCCCTCCCCACCCGACTACGCCTCGATATCCTGTCCATAAATATTACAAACAGGATTGGTGACAAAGCGCAGCCCTGGCGGAGGCCAACCCTCACCTGAAACGAGTCCGACTTACTACGAGAACCCGGACACAGCTCTCGCTTTGGTCGTACAGAGATTGGATGGCCCTGAGTAGAGACCCCTCACCCCATACTCCCGCAGCACCTCCCACAGTATCTCCGGGGGACCCGGTCATACGCCTTCTCCAAATCCACAAAACACATGTAGACCGGTTGGGCATACTCCCAGGCTCCCTCCAGGATCCTTGCGAGAGTGAAGAGCTGGTCCGTTGTTCCACGACCAGGACGGAATCCGCATTGTTCCTCCTCAACCCGAGGGTTCGACTATCGGGCGAACCCTCCTTTCCAGCACCTTGGAGTAGACTTTACCAGGGAGGCTGAGAAGTGTGATACCCCTATAATTGGCACACACCCTCTGGTCCCCCCTTTTTAAAAAGGGGAACCACCACCCCAGTCTGCCACTCCTTTGGCACCGTCCCAGACTTCCACGCAATGTTGAAGAGGCGTGTCAACCAGGACAGCCCCTCCACACCCAGAGCCTTTAGCATTTCTGGACGGATCTCATCAATCCCCGGGCTTTGCCACTGTGTAGTTGTTTGACTACATCAGTGACTTCCGCCTGGGAAATCGGCGACAATCCCCCATTATCCTCCAGCTCTGCCTCTAACATAGAGGCGCGATTAGTCGGATTCAGGAGTTCCTCAAAGTGCTCCTTCCACCGCCCTATTACCTCCTCAGTGGAGGTCAACAGTGTCCCATCCTTACTGTACACAGCTTGGATGGTTCCCCCCTTCCCCCCTCCTGAGGTGGCGAACAGTTTTCCAGAAGCACTTTGGTGCCGACCGAAAGTCCTTCTCCATGTCTTCTCCAAACTTCTCCCACACCCGCTGTTTTGCCTCTTTCACGGCAGAGGCTGCAGCCCGCCGGGCCCTTCGGTACCCTGCAACTGCCTCCGAGTCCTCCGGGATAACATATCCCGGAAAGACTCCTTCTTCAGTCGGACGGCTTCCCTGACCACGGTGTCCACCACGGTGTTCGTGGGTTACCGCCCCTTGAGGCACCTAAGACCCTAAGACCACAGCTCCTCGCTGCAGCTTCAGCAATGGAAACTTTGAACATTGTCCACTCGGGTTCAATGCCCCCAGCCTCCACAGGGATGCCACGAAAAGCTCCCGCGGAGGTGTGAGTTGAAAGTCTGTCGGACAGGGGCCTCCTCCAGACGTTCCCAATTTACCCGCACTACACGTTTGGGCTTACCAGGTCTGTCCAGAGTCTTCCCCCACCCCTGACCCAACTCACCACCAGATGGTGATCGGTTGACAGCTCTGCCCCTCTCTTCACCCGAGTGTCCAAAACATATGGCCTCAGATCAGATGAAACGATTATGAAATCGATCATTGACCTTGGCCTAGGGTGCTCTGGTACCAGGTACACTTATGAGCATCCCTATGTTCGAACATGGTGTTCGTTATAGACAATCCATGACTAGCACAGAAGTCCAACAACAAACAACCACTCTGGTTTAGATCAGGGAGACCGTTCCTCCCAATCACGCCTCTCAGGTGTCTCCATCATTGCCCACGTGTGCGTTGAAGTCCCCCAGCAGAACAATGGAGTCCCCACTGGAGCCCCATGCAGGACTCCAGTCAAGGTCTCCAAGAAGGCCGAATACTCCGAACTCCTGTTTGGTGCATATGCACAAACAACAGTCAGAGTTTTCCCCCCACAACCCGCAGGCGTAGGGAGGCGACCCTCTCGCCCACGGGGTAAACTCCAACACAGCGGCGCTCAGCCGGGGCTTGTGAGTATCCCCCCACCTGCCCGGCGCCTCACACCCTGGGCAACTCCGGAGAAGAAAAGAGTCCAACCCCTATCCAGGAGTATGGTTCCAGAACCGAGACTGTGCGTGAGGTAAGCCCCACCAGATCTAACCGGTAGCGCTCCACCTCCCGCACCAGTTCCGGCTCCTTCCCCCAGAGAGGTGACGTTCCACGTCCCCAGAGCCAGCGTCTGCCGCCCGGGTCTGGTCCGTCGAGGCCCCTGACCTTCACTGCCACCCATGTGGCATCGCACCCGACCCCAACGGTTCCTCCCACAGGTGGTGGGCCCATGGGCTGGAGAGATGGGAGCCACGTAGCTTGTTCGGGCTGTGCCCAGCCGGGCTCCCTGGCAAACCCGGCCACCAGGCGCTCGCCGACGAGCCCGCCGTCTGGGCCTGGCTCCAGACGGGGGCCCCGGGCTTCCTCCGGGCAGGGTCACTCCATCTCTACCTTGCTTCTTCATTGGGGTTTTTGAACCATTCTTTGTCTGGCCCCTCACCTGAGACCACTTTGCCTTGGGAGACCCTACCAGGAGCACAAAGCTCCAGACAACACAGCCCTCAGGTTCACAGAGACACACAAACCTCTCCACCACGATAAGGTGATGGTTCACGGCTTTTCTTATGAGGGCTGTAAAACAGATGATTATCAAACAAGACGTGATGAAGGATTTATAATAGTGCTGTAAAGTGTGAAATAAAGGAGATAACTAGAAACTTTACGTTTACGGGAAATGTTCAGCTTCTCACTGACGAGTAAAAAGACTTTACATGAAGTAAGAAGTTGCTTAATGTCACAACTGTAAATATACATCATTGTGTTTGTAGGTTATCATTTACTGCAACTCGTCCTTGTTAGGATTGGAAACAGTGTTCATGTATGCATGAATGGCAAAAAGTCACCTGTTCCTCTAAAGCTGGGGGGTCAAACTCAACTCTAATAAGGGCCAGAATGGAAAATATGAATCACATTAAGGGCCAGACATGTCGAGTTTAATGACATACTTTTATTTAAGAGAAAAAGTCAAATATTTTGACTGTATTATTGCATGTCTCATAAAGCTTTCTCACTTCCAGTCTGGGCCTAGTGTCTCCTGGGTAGCTCACCTTGTAGAGCAGCCACCCACCTATATAGATGATAGGCTGCAGGTTTGACTCCACCCTTCGGCCCTTTGCTGGATGTCGTTCCCCCCCCCCTCTCTCCCCTTTCATGTCCTCAGCTGTCCTATATAAATACAGGCCTAAAATGCCTCCCAAAAAATAATCTTTTTACAGTTTGGGCCTCATAAAGCCTCAAAAAAGTCAGAAAAAGGTCCTTAGCCATCAAAGACAAAAGCGACAAGAAACGTTAAAAAAACCCACCTGAAAAAGCACCAAAAACATCTGGAAAAAGTGGCAAAAACATTTAAAGAAAGCGCCAAAAGCATAAAAAAGGGCCTAAAACGTCAGAAAAGGCATCAGAAACATAGGGGTGTTTGGTGTTTTAAGCCCCCAACGTCTCCTTCAAGGCAGCGCTGCGACTGTTGACTTCAAGGCATCTAACCCTAACCCTAACCATTGCCTAATCCTTGTGCATGGTCTAAAACGCTTTATGTACAGATTTATCCAGACGTCAACGGGAGAAATGATGGGAAATGTACTGTAATGTACTGAAATGGACTGTTGAGCTCTATAGCGAGCCGAAGTCCCGCCCTTCTACTTCCGGCCAATGGGACCTGTCTTTCAAAGAAATATGAACGAGAGTCAATGGAGAGATAATAATATTTTTTTTGATCCCGTTTGAATTGAGCCATGGATTACACACATGATGTTCATCAATTTAAAAGATGATTTTTCACCCGAAGAAAGTCTCTGTTTATTGTTAAAACTGTTGAAGTATCAGAAAATACGTAATTAGAAAGACTACAAACTTCATGGATGACGTCTGGCTGAAGCTACGATATCTCTGGGTATCGTACCTGTGTGTGTGTGTGTGTGTGTGTGTGTGTGTGTGTGTGTGTGTGTGTGTGTGTGTGTGTGTGTGTGTGTGTGTGTGTGTGTGTGTGTGTGTGTGTGTGTGTGTGTGTGTGTGTGTGTGTGTGTCGTACGGGGGATGTATGTTACTCTAATAAGCAGAGGATCTCTCTGCTGAGAACACTTGACTGGGTAAAACCCAGCAGTTAAGATAACATTACATGTGTTGTGGAACAGAGCTAAGCTAGCTAGCTAGCTAGCAAGCCGAGCATCAAGCTAGGTGAGGTAGATTGTGCGAGACGAGAGATGTAGTCCACTGGGAGATGTAGTCCACTGGGAGATGTAGTCCACTGGGAGATGTAGTCCACTGAGCGGTTTCACACTAAACTAAGTGGTCATACGACAAACCTACGGCTAACTGAGACTGTCTTTGGTTGAAAAATAATCTTTTAAATTGACGAACATCATATTTGTAATCCATGGCTCAATTCAAACGGGATCAAAAAATAATTTGCCTCTCCCCGTTCACTACCGTTCATATTTTTTTTCCGAATTAAGGTCCCATGAGGTCCACCGGAAGGGGGAGGGACTTCAGCTCACTATTGCTATGCGGGCCGGATCAAAACGTGACAGGGGGCCGGGTTTGACCCCCAGGCCTTGAGTTGGACACGTGAGCTTTAAAGTAAAAGCATGCTTACTACTTTCATTCTGACTTGTTTACAGTTTAACCTTGTGTATAAATCTTTAATCCACTTTACCGCTGTAATAAAAGAATGATTATCAACATGCCGTGAAAACAGCTCGAGGATCACCAGACCATGGAGTTAATAAATTACTCTTTATGATGATATTGGTTTATTAAATTCACAAGTCACAATTTTTCACAATAACAAGACAATAAAAGGTAAACTCTCCAGGTTATTATTCATTTCTTAAAGTCTTTCAGGCCAGAATGTTGTGAACTGTTTTCTGCACGCCTGGCTCACACAACAAACATTAATATATATATATATATATATATATATATATATATTCCTAAACAACTGTTATTAAATGAGACTTATTGATTTCAATAAGTGTAGATTTGACAGAACATGTGGCCCTCGAGTAGAGACGGTCACGCTCAAACTGAGAGCATGTTATTTTAGATAAGAGCATATTATTCACGTTGAATCATTTAAAAGAAATAATACTGATAGTTTCTTAAATGATATCAAATATGATGAAACAGGATCATATGATGGTTCAAAAAATGTGTGCTCTCAGACATGGAAAATATGAATAACATTAAGGGCCAGACATGTCGAGTTTATTGACATACTTTTATTTAAGAGAAAAAGTCAAATATTTTGACTGTATTATTGCATGTCTCATAAAGCTTTCTCACTTCCAGTCTGGCCCTAGTGTCTCCTGGGTAGCTCACCTTGTAGAGCAGCCACCCACCTATATAGATGATAGGCTGCAGGTTTGACTCAGACCTATAATGCCAAAAAATATCTTTTTTTTTAATTATTTTTTAACTGTGTAACCAGCTATGTCTTGTTTCAGTGTTATATTCGCATGGTTAACATTAGTTAGGTGACCAGCTAAGTTTTCTAGCGCGCGAACAAACTTAGCTGGTCACAGTAGCTAGCTAAATGTTAATGCTGTAGTAACGTTACTGTGTTACAAGTTTTCTTTTTCTGGGTGGATCATCAAGACTATTGGTCCTCCTAGTTGTCAATCAATCTGGTGATATGTTTTCTAAGGCTGTTGTATGTGCACGTCCTGAGCTTTCAGGTGTATATGTGTGGTGAGCTTGAGCTACAGTTTCAGCCATTGCATTGCATTGAGCTGACGCTTTTATCCAAAGTGACTTACAATTGTTACATATCAGAGGTCACACACCTCTGGAGCAACTAGGGGTTAAGTGTCTTGCTCAGGGACACATTGGTTGATGTATCACAGTGGGAATTGAACCTGGGTCTGCCACACCAAAGGCAAGTGACATATCCACTGCGCCATCACCACCCACCAGCCATTCATGGAAGCTCGCCATTCTCACCGTGTTTTTTCAAAATGTCTGAGGGTCGCAAGAGAAAAAGTGTCTACGAATTGTATGACAAGAAGAGAAAGGCCTCTGAAGAAAGAAACAAGACCAGAGTGTTTTTTGGGAGAATATTTCACACGCTGGCGTGCGCTAAAAGCACAGGTTGGGCTTCCCACTGATGCCTCAGTCGTGAAGTTTCTACTCCACAGGTAAAGTTTGGCTATTTGGAGAAATCCATTTAAAGTCACTGCTAGTAAAAGTTGATGTAAGCTATGATTAGCGATGCTAGCCCTGGCACAAGTCACGCACCGCGCACACACGGTAAACATCTCAATTTGTGAAAAAGTGCAAATCTTCTTTTGGAAAGTAGGCTTGTATGAGCCATGCCGACAGCAACTTGTAAACAGCGCACTCTCGTGCACACGTTTAATAGGCGTTCCCTCTCGGGAGCAGGCAGACTGTTGCTCATGTGCATTTTTTCAAAAAGTACAGAGGGCGGTTCTTTTCTAAAATTCGGGAAAATCCTCCACTATACCTTTAAGGTCTACTGATCAACTTCGGCTGGTCGCTCCGAAAACCAGGTTTAAAAACCAGGGGCGACCGCGCTTTTTCAGCTGCAGCCCCTCAACGGTGGTATGAGCTATATCAACGGTGGTATGAGCTATATCAACGGTGGTATGAGCTATATCAACGGTGGTATGAGCTATATCAACGGTGGTATGAGCTATATCAACGGTGGTATGAGCTATATCAACGGTGGTATGAGCTATATCAACGGTGGTATGAGCTATATCAACGGTGGTATGAGCTATATCAACGGTGGTATGAGCTATATCAACGGTGGTATGAGCTATACCTCCACAGGTCACATTGGCCCCGACCCTCGAATCTTTTAAATGTTCTTTAAAAGTCTTAAAACTCTCTTGTATTCCCTGGCTTTTAATCCAACATGAGAACCGTGTGATCGGATATTGATTAATGTGTTCTATGTGTTTATATGTGTTTATATGTGTTTTTATGTGTTATCTCTTGTTCAGCACTTTGTAAACCTTTGTTTTTTAAATGTGCTATATAAATAAAATGGATTCGATTGAAATGAAATGATAATGAGGTGTAAACAATAAATAAATAAAAAAAAAATACTTTCCTTGACTGGGTTACAGGTGCATTGGCGACAGCGACACAGGATATTAAACCTGTTTCTTTGAACCTGTAATTGTTTGGCCTCTGTCACTAACAGACAAGTTCCAAAACTCAAAAATAGCTAAAAATTTAAATAATATTTATATATAAATATGGCGATTTTAGACCCTGTTTAGGGGAGCTCAAGCCCCCCTAAATTTCATCTCAACCCCCCTAAAAATTATAATAATAAAAAACGAATATATATATATATATATATTCGTTTTTTATTATTATAATTTTATTAAAATGAAATTTAGGGGGGCTTGAGCTCCCCTAAACAGGGTCTAAAATCGCCACTGGTTAGAACATTGTGTTACTGTACTTGTAGTGTCAGGTCTAGTTATAACCGAGATTATCACTAAATCACTAATTTAGCAGGGTGGTCAAACTATTCCTTTAATCTGTCAAATAAAATAAGCATCGGCCCTGGTGTGAGGTATAAATGATTGGAAATAGTGTTCATCTTTGCATGAATGGCTTCACCTGCTCCTCCAAAGTGAAAGCACCTTTGTGTTACTTTCATTCTGACTTATTTACAGTTTAACCTGGTGTATAAATCTTTAATCCACTTTACCGCTGTAGTAAAGCATTAAATTACTCTTTATGATGATATTGGTTTATTAAATTCACAAGTCACAATTGTTCATGACAATAAAAGGTAAACTCTCCAAGTTATTATTCACTTCTTAAAGTCTTTCAGGCCAGAATGTTGTGAACTGTTTTTTGGTTCACCAACAAACAATAATATATATATATATATATATATATATATATATATATATATATATATATATATATATATATATATATATATATATATATATATATATATATATGGGCTGTGGGAACATAGGGCTGTGGGACCATAGGGCACATGCTCTTATTCGCTACTCAAGGTCCACTTGTTCTGACAAATCTTCCCTTATTAAATTCAATAAGTCTTACTAAATAACAGTGAGGAAATATAGATCAACAGAAGTACACATCCAGGACAATTGTAGACATGGGACCGGATGTCCCTCCGTTTCCACACTCTCTGTGCGTTGCCGTATTCAAACTTCGTTCTCTTCGAGGAAACAACAAACTCCGAGCTAGCGAGCTACACGCTGAAAATGTCAAGTTTTGGAGAAAATTTGGATGGTGCAACAAGTCAGGTCTGCTCGGTTCTTTCAGGGAATGATTGTTAAGATTTACTAAGAATATTTTTAGGTAATTTCCTCTCTAACTGGGACGTTTTGGGACCGATTGGTGGGATTGCTGTGGACGAAGTACACACGGAGATACACTGGTAAGAGCCAATGAGGTTTAACCATGTATCAGCTCATTTAAATAGCTCACGGTACTGTGTTCTACTTCTAACTTCTTTGCGGGGTGCAAATGTTCCACCAAAACCAGTTCCTTCTTGAGACTATTTAGCAGAGCCACTGTGGCTGCGTCCAGAGCTCAACGCCGCCCAAGATGATTGTGATTGGTTTAAAGAAATGCAAACAACCCAGATTGTTTTCTCTCCTATCCCAGAATGCATCTGTGGTGGAGCCAGGCTTCACTCCTCAGTGCTGTGGAGACAGAGGTGGCTATCCGAGACTAAGGATTACATATTCATATTTATCAGCTGATAGACAGAAGTTTTTTAACTTTAGATATAACATCACGTTCAACTAAAATAAGAACAGAGAAGAGAATACTGTGATAGATGTAATGCATTTTATTTTGACAATCAAATATAAAAAAATAGAACAAAAATAAATGTATGATTTACAAAATCAATAAGGCAAAAATATATACAGTGTGGTGAAAGAAAATGAGTGCAAAACATATTTGTCATAGATTGTCTTCACCAAAATGTTTCATGTTTTTCTCATTTAACAATCACAATAAAAGTGCAGTTTTTCAGCAGTAAAGTTTCACACTTTCTCTTACATGATGAAGAAAATATTCACACATATACACACGCTGTACATCATTTACATACAAAGGAAGAGAGATATATATAGACATAGATATACCGCCTCAGGCTTGTGAGATGCGTCTCTGTCGCCGCCGCAGTCTTGAGAAGGACATCTGTCCCCGTTATTATCCTAATGACTCATAGAAAAAGACTTTTGGATGTCCATGCGAAAGAAATGCCCAAACTAAGAAACATGTTGCTGATAAAAAGCTGTTTTACAATATCTTAGTATCACCAACATGTTAAATTTATAATTCTCCTGTTGTCCTCGGGTCAAATTTGACCCGTTTTCAAAGTTTCTACATCAGAAATTTGGGTTTCTTTTAACCAAAAGTAACATGGGTGGTTCCATGAAAACTCTCTTCACAAGTAAAAATAAGGTCAGTTCAATACTATCATTTACTTTTGGGTGTTTTAATCAATTTTTTTTACTAAACTTTGACTTTGACTTGTCTGTGATTATCCATAAACATCCCCTGATCTTAACTATCAGTCATAATAATGTATACTTTCTGCATTATTTTTACTCTAAAATTAGATAAAATTTCCTAAAGGGGGTTTATTGACTATAAAATCCAAAAATGAGTTTAAAAACAGTGGTAACAAGTTGGTGTAAGTGTATTCTGGTGGGAAAAAAAGCGCAGAAAACGTCAAAAAAATGCTACAAAAACGTGTTAAAAAACGTGTTAATTTTGACATGGGAGGACAACACAAGGGTTAACATCATAAGAGGTGACTGTGATACTTATTTTAAGCTAACATAAAGTCAAGAGAAAGTCCCGATACTGAATTAAGCTAAAGCCGCGTACTGTAACTACCTACACAAGATAAGATATTTGGGTTTAAAAACCCACATTTTTAATTTAACCGAGTATCCTGTATCATAACAACATGTCTGGCATTTGAAAATCGGTTTGTAATTTAGCGAGAAATTATGATTTTAATTATTTTAATTGTGAAACACAAAAGACCCGCCCTACGAAGCAGCCCAATTGGTTGGCATTAGGCACGGACCTCGAGTAGTTACGGTTAGGAGAGCTGATTGGTCAGGGGACAGGGTTAGGGCATGGATGCCTGGCCAATCGTAGCACGCCAATGCTATTGAAGGAGGGGTCTTGCCTGGAACTGCGGTGGGTTCCATAATAATGTGGTATCTTTGTGTATATATATATCTGTGGAAAAGAGCTGCGTACTGTTACTACATTATCTACACAAGATATGGTATTTTGGAATTTGAAAACCTGCATCTATACACGTCTGGCATTTGTAGCAAAGCAAACGTCTTAAAATCGTTTGGAAATTCAGCGAGAAATGATGATTTTAACTGTGGATAAACCTTCTGCCTCCATAGACAAACATGCATTAGGAGGCGCAGAACGTCCGAATTTCTGAAAAGGCGTCCCTTCCAATAAACAGCAGCGGCCAATGCGGTATCTACGTATATATATATATATATATATATATATATATATATATATATATATATATATATATATATATACATATATATATATACATATACATATATATTCGTCACCTTCCTAAAATAATTGCCTAAGTCATTTTTTCAGGTCTTTCAGAAAACACAAAAAATAAACCTGACCTGTTCAACTGAGGATGTAGGCAATTTTACCAGTGGTGGCCAGCACCATGAGGAGATGATTTAGGCAAAGAAATCATTTTTGTTAAAAGTCATTTTTTCAGGTTTTTCGGAAAAACAAAAAAAATAAAACTGCCTAAGTCACATGCTTGACATAGGCAGTTATACTAAAGGTGTAGAATCACATGACCTGTTCAACTGAGGATGTAGGCGATTTTACCAGAGGTGGCCAGCACCATGAGGAGATGATTTAGGCAACAAAATCATTTTTGTTAAAAAAATGACTTAGGCAATTATTTTAGGAAGGTATATAGATCTATGGAAGAGAGTGCTGAATGACGTAACAAAGGTTTCTGGCTCGGCTTCAATCGCTGCAGCAACCAGCACTCGTTAGGTTGCTGCTCCTCAAAGTGTTTCCTGCGTTACAGTCAGTGGTAGCTTGTTTTTTTTTGGTGATTCCTGCCGGGTGTCAGCGACATCTCCTCCTCTCCTCCGCCGGAGCTCTGATCTGGTGTCGGCACAGCGGGCACGTGCCAAAGTCCTGCAAGACTCTGGAGGCGCATGCGTTACACAAACAGCGGTGGCCGCAAGGCAGCGTGATCCTGGCCTGTTTCTCCAAGCACACCACACAGTCGGACACGCAGCCTCCACCTGCCATCAGAGACAAACATCACAGTTACAAGACTGACATCACAGATACAAGACTGACATCACAGATACAAGACTGACATCACAGATACAAGACTGACATCACAGTTACAAGACTGACATCACAGATACAAGACTGACATCACAGATACAAGACTGACATCACTAGGGCTGCCACCTCTTAGTCGATTAGTCGACTAATCGGTCGGTTTGGTCTTAGTCGACTAAGATTTCTTTAGTCGATTAGTCATTTTTTTATGCTTATTCATGCTTAATTACTTATTTCCAAGAAACGTCTGAGCACATTTATGGTAAACACAAGATTTAAAGTGGTGCTTTTGCAGGATTAATTGTGGAGAAACTCAGTTTTACAGATGGTTAATTAACTACATTTATATTATATTTTCTATTGTACTATTTGGTCGGATGGACTCTTTCTTACCTGCTGGGACTTCCAGAAGGGAGATGCATTCATCGCTGTTTCCACCGAAGCTCGAGACTCGAGACAAACTGTAGTGGTTGTCAACGTCAGGCGAGGTGAGGCATTCAGGTGCAGGACAGGACCGTCTGGTGCGAAGCAGATCCCTTTTCTCTGAGCCTGCAGCAAAGAGTAGAGGCATTAAATCATTTATTTTATAACATTTAAACTAGTGCTGCAACTAACGATTATTTTCATCGTCGATTAAACTGTCGATTATTTTCTCAATTAACGGATTAGCTGTTTGGTCTATAAAATGTCAGAAAATTGTGAAAAATGTCAGTTTTCATTCAGTTTACTGTCACAGAGGAGAGAAAAAACTAGAAAAATATTAACATCTAACAAGCTGGAATCAGAGGATCTTTCCTTTTTTTTCTCTAAAAAAATGACTCAAACTGATAAACAGATTATCAAAACAGTTGGCGATTCATTTAATAGTTGACAACTATTTAAATCATCTTTGCTGCCCTTATTCAAACAATCACTCGGCATTGTCAGTGCATGTGAAATGAACCAGAACGAGAAAAACCGGCTGCACTTTAAACGTTGCACAGCAGAACATGACCTCATTGTTATTTATAGAGCACCTACCCAGGAGAAAAATGGCGCGCGTCTGCCCGTAGACATCGATCATGGCCCACAGCGGCAGGCTGAGGTCCACCCCTGTCAGCACCTTCTGCGCCTCGGTGTTGCTGCTGGAGACGTACACGGAGCCTCCGTGAGAGACCCAGAACTGCAGCTCCGAACCCGCCTGGCAGTAAGGGAGTAAATCACACGTTTTATCACCATATTTTGGACAACGATACGATATTTACTGCTATCACAAAGTCTACCACAATGCAATTCCGATTTGATTCATTGATTCATTCTAACCATTGCCTAATCCTAGGGGCTGCCTGGAAGACAACGTTGGGAGCTTAAAACACCAAACACCCGTGTGCCAGATAGGGCCCCTGTTGTGATTTGACACCATAAATAAAATGTAATTGAATCGATACAGTACAGGCCAAAGGTTTGGACACACCTTCTCATTCAATGTGTTTCTTTATTTTCATGACTATTTACATTGTAGATTCTCACTGAAGGCATCAAAACTATGAATGAACACATATGGAATTATGTACTTAACAAAAAAGTGGGAAATAACTGAAAACATGTCTTATATTTTAGATTCTTCAAAGTAGCCACCCTTTGCTTTTTTTTGATAACTCTGCAAACCCTTGGTGTTCTCTCAATGAGCTGAATGAGGTAGTCACCTGAAATGGTTTTACCTTCACAGGTGTGCTTTGTCAGGGTTAATTAGTGGAAGTTTTTCCCTTATTAATAAAAAAAGCAAAGGGTGGCTACTTTGAGGAATCTAAAATATAAGACATCTTTTCAGTTATTTCACACTTTTTTTGTTAAGTACATAATTCCATATGTGTTCATTCATAGTTTTGATGCCTTCAGTGAGAATCTACAATGTAAATAGTCATGAAAATAAAAGGAAACGCATTGAATGAGAAGGTGTGTCCAAACTTTTGGCCTGTACTGTACATGGATTCAGATGGACGTAGCGTTGCACGCGTACCTGGCAGTGGGATTCGTGCACAGGAACAGCCCAGTGTCCCGGGACGTCGGTGAGGTCGGGGATGGCCATGACGGGCAGCGGCAGAGATCTGGCCGTGGGCGGCACGTTGGTGAAGCCCACGCGCAGGGCGCCTTGCCAGTTGTGCGATTCTTTCTCCACCCGGAGGCGGAGTCTCTCCTGGGTCTTCACCGGGCGGCTGCTGAACACCAGGCCGTTCTTGAACGTGGCGCCCGTCCTCTCGGCGAGGCGGCACCCTCGGCTCAGGCGCACCTGGTCGCCCGCGGCCCGAGGGTGGAAGGTTAGAGGACCGAGGCAGGACAGGCTGCACCTGGGAGGCGCCTCCGACTCAACATCTGCAAAGAGAAAACAAAGACACACACTGTTAAAAATAACTGTTATTTTACAGAATCATTACGTTAGATTTTTACGGATTTTGTCTGGTAAACATGGGACCTGTTAAACGTAATGTAATATCTGTGAGTGCCAAAAATCAATAAAGAAATTCATTTAAAAACTGTAACTGTCACTGTGACTGTGAATAAACATTATTTTCTTTATTTTTTTGCAGATTTATTTTTAAACTGTTAAACAATATTCAGTAATATATCATAATTTCATAAATATTTATCTTATATTTAATAGATTAAACTGCATTCAAGTTTAATACTGTAAACACATTTCTTAAATTAAATAAAATGAGTGAATAGAGGCAATACGTTTTTTTTTTTTTACAGGTGTAAATATTCATTATTAAACATAAAAAAGACCACTAAATACACCACATTTTGTGTAAAACTGAAGCTACAAACTGTATTTTAATATGAAAAAGTATTGTATTTTTACAAGAAAGTGGAAGACAAGAATAAGAAGCTTAGATTCAGGATGGCAGCGTCTTTCAGGAGCAGTTTGGAAACATTTAAGGAGTCGGAGGGAAGAATGTGTGGGATGAACTGTGAACGGGGCAAATAATAGTATCGCCTGTATGAACCAGTGCAGACTGTATCCAACGTTGACCTGCAATAAACCCACTGCATCGTTAAAAAAATGATAATTAAACAAACCAAACTCATGATAAAGAGCTCAAGGTAACTTTATGACCACATAAAATGTTATGATTGAGATGTTATCATTGCTTTACTACAGTGTAATAAAGTGTATTACAGACTTAAACTGGTAAAACTGTAAACAGGTCAGAATGAAAGTAGCAAGCATGCTTTCACTTTGGAGGAACACGTGAAGTCATTCCTGCCAAGATAGATTGGGTGGTTTCCAATCATAACTAGGATGCAGCAACTGATAATACATGTTGATGTGTGAGCCTGGTGTGCAGAATGCCGGAATACAGTCAAGTAACAGAAGTTGACCTAAAGTGCTTTCCAGTCGAGGCAGATGGTTAAATAGCCGCCACGATACGGATAACCAACGTTAAAGAAATAGAAGGTGCATAACTTTTGGGTCTAACTCTGGGGGTTACGGTGAATAAGCTAAATTCCCAATAAGTCGGCGTGTTCCTTTAACCCTCGTATCTTCCACCTCGAAGTAACTTTATGACAACACTGACAATGTTTTATCTGTATATACAAGATTTTAATAAACATTGCTTTACTACAGTGTAAAGTTGATTATAGATTAGTTCATTGGAACTACAGTAGTAGGCTGTAGTTCCAATGAGACAACCTGTAGGGGGACCGAAGAGGGAAAAGTTAAGTGGTATTCCTTTAAACACAAGGTTAAACTGTAAACTGTAAAGTCAGAATGACTCACTTTAGAGCTCACGTGTCCAACTCAAGGCCTGAGGGCCAAACTCGCATTTTGATCCGGCCCGCATAGCAATTTAGGACGGTTCACAATAAATTTGGCCTACCTATTTTTGGTGCTTTTTTCTTTTTTTATGTTTCTGACGTTTCTGATGATGTTTCTGACATTTTAGGCTGCTTTTTTTATGCTTTAGGCGCTTTTTAAAAATGTTTTTGGCCACTTTTTCTAATGTTTTTGGTGCTTTTTCCAGTGCTTTAAAAAAAAAATATTCTTCGATGGCTAAGGAGTTTTTTTCTGACTTTTTTGGGACTTAAAATAGAATAGAATACGTTTTATTGTCACTGGACAGCAGCTGTCCAATGAAATATTTCTGCAGCTCACCCTCAGAGATACACAAATAAAATGACAAGTACCCTTATATAGGCAAAAGACACAGAATAAAAACAATACATTTTATAACTACAATAGTAAAAAAAAGTCAGATATTGCACATTTGTATTCACAGAAAAACTGCTGTTGCACCACTATCAGTCTTTCTGCGGATACAAATGTGCAATATCTGACTTTTTATGAGGCTCAAACTGTAAAAAGATAATTTTTTTACTACAGCAATAAAGTTTATAGATGATACATCAGGAGATTAAACTGTAAACAAGTAATAATGAAAGTAGCACAGGTGCTCTCACTTCAGGAGCAGGAGGAGGTTTGACATTCATGCAAACATGAACATTGTTTCCAATCATAACATTTCTCTGTTATCTGCAGGCTGCTGAGTGTCTGGCTGTCTGGGAAGGACCAGAACAGTCTGAACAGCAAAGTAAAGGTTTGTTACAAAGATTATTGAAGTTCAGCAGAAGGACTCTGGGCTCCGTTTGGGAGAAACAGGAAGCTGAGAAAGGCAACCAGACCACATCTTCTCTGATGATTTTTGTTATTTTAACCCTCGTGTTGTCCTCGGGTCAAATTTGACCCATTTTCAAAGGTTTTTTTAATATCAGAAAATATGGGGACGTCGATAAAGTGTCGAAAAAAAAAGAAAATGTGACAAAATGTTAAAAAAGATTATAAAAACGGTCAAAACCATGGCTGGGTTGGATCAGCGGGTAGAGCAGGCGCACATCTACTGAGAGGTTTATACCTCGACACAGAGGTCCAGGGTTCGAATCTGACCTGTGACCATTTCCTGCATGTCTTCCCCCCTCCTCTCTCTCTCCCCCCTTTCTCACCTAGCTGTCCTGTCAAATAAAGGTAGAAAAGCCCCCCCCAAAAAAAATACAAAATAAAAAAACCCACCCAAAACATAAAAAAAGTGACAAAAACATTGGGGGAAAAGCGGGAAAAAATGTCAAAAAAAAGCGATTAAAATGTTGAAAAAAGTGACCCAAAACACTGAAAAAAAACTACCTAAAATGTAAAATACAAAACTTGTCAAGAAACGTGACTGATACACTGAGATAGGGACAACAAAAGTGTTTTTTTCATGGTTGACGGAGAGACAACACAAGGGTTAAACTGTCCCCATATCTTTTTTTAAACTATTGTTTGGTGACTGTTTGTACTGACTGTAGGGACTGGGAAGCTGCAGATGAATTGCCCATTTATTGGGATTAATACAGTTTATATATATATATATATATATATATATATATATATATATATATATATATATATATATATATATATATAGTGTTTAGAACTAACAGAATTTAGTGTTTCAGAACACATAATTTTTACAGATCAGTACAATGCCAATAACCATTTTCCCCCTTTCTTTTTTTAACAAGAAAAAATTATAATAACGAAAAATCTGAAAAAATAAATCACAAAATAGATGAATATAGACATACATATATGCATACACGTGCATACATTAATTATAATCAACAAATGGGATTAATAAAGTTTCTGAATTGAATTAGAGTTGCAGTAAACCATAACCCACACACACACAAGGGTGTATCTTTGCAGCTGTGACTCACACACGTACAGCATTAAGCAACTAAACTTGTTTACTCATCAGTGACAAACTCAACATTTATCTGCTTCACGTCACACTTTACGGCAGTAAATATAAAGTTATGTTTACACAAAGATTTCTTTCACTAACTTATTGTGTCACTGGAATGTAAAAGTGATTAATAACTGTTATTAAGTTCTCCTTAAGGAGAAGAAAAAGAGGGTTAGGGTTAGGGTTAGAATAAAAGTCTCACCAGAGTTCCCGTTGCTGCTCTCCTTCACCATCTTGCAGAAGAAGAACGAGCTTTCCTTCGTGTCTTGAGAGAATATGTGTTCACGACTGTTTCTCGGTTCATTTGTCATGAAGCAGGAGAGTCGGCAGCCTTTAAACACGGAGCACGTGTGCTTTCAAAATAAAAACATCCCCTCCTGCATCACATAAAGGAGGAGGAGGGAGGGAGGAAGGAAGGGAGGGAGGGGAGGAGGGAGGATCTAAAGTTTGGAAAGTTACCTTGAGTTAATTGAAGGGATGAAAGGGCAGGAGGCCAGCATTTCTCTCTTTAAGTTTCTGTTTAAACCTGGTCAGCAGGAATGGCAACACGTTATGATGAAACATATTTAACGTTGAAGCATTTTACAGGAATTATACCGTGTAAGATTCCATGTGTCAGTGTCAAATAAAAACGGATTGACTGATTGGTTGATCTTTGCTCTGATGCCGACCAGTATCGCTTTCAATAATAGTCATGGTCTTGTGAAGGCAAACATGTTTATGATATGTAGGAAACGCCCAACTTTACACTAACTAACTAACTCAGTAACTCACTCACTCACTAACTGTGTTAATGAGTGAGTTTCCCGTATTTGAAGCTGCAGGTATTTTTTGATTGATTGATTCTTTATTTCTGTGTCATGCACACAAAGTGCCCAACCCTCGTGGATCTAGAAGACACCAAATAAAATCTGCGAAAGAAAAAAGGCTCCTTTCTTTCATCCAGCCAGAAGAAATCATCACACAGTTTTTCTGAATTGCTAAAACACTAATCCCCATTCTCTGAACCAAATGGCCAGTGGCCTAAAACCATTTCTCTTTTGGCAAAACTCTAAACACATTCTCACTGTGATGCACTTGTGTTGCAAAATGGTCCGCTTTCTTTGTGTTAGAATTTTAATTAGGTGGATTTGTGAGGACTATGGTTGACTGCTCCTCAGCCTCAGATCTCTGCAGGGTAAATCCAGACAGCTAGCTAGACTATCTGTCCAATCAGAGTTTTCTCTTGCACGACTATTTTGCACACGGCTCTGTGTGGAGCCCATGACGATTCTGATTGGTTTAAAGAAATGCCATTTAAACCAGAGCACATTTTCCTCCCATCCCCGAATGCTGTGTAGAGTAGCCAGACCCTCCTTCAGCACGCTTTGGAGGAGGGCCTGGCAAAGGCAGACTACAAAATGGTTAACACGGGCAGCAAAAGTTAAACACAACTACAACACAGTTGTCATCGTTTACACACAACGAGTCAAAATTGTACACACGTGTTTCTACTGAGGTGATCTAAGATAATATAATAATATAATTTTTTAATATTTTTTAGTGTACTGTCATTTGGTTTTCTTTGTTCTGTGGCCTTTTGCAGTTGGACTACTGTATGGTTCTACAAGTGCCGAATATACAGAAATTCAATATTGTAGTATTTGCACTACTTGCAGTGTACAAGATATCCACTGTACAAGTTGTGATATGTTTTTTGTTTTCGTTGCAAAATGTGTTTACTGTATGAAAAAAAGTTAGTTAGTTTTTGCCAGCAGGGTCAGGTGTTTTGTGAATATAGTTTGAGAATGTGGTTTTGTGTTTACAGTTTTGAGAAAATGGGTGAGGCTTTCAAGAAGTGTGTCTTAGCAATCGGGATAAAAAACTGTAAATAGGGGTGAAGTACTAGTGAAGTACTCGTACCAGTGAAGTACTCGTACTACATCGACTTGTTTCAGCCTTAATGGATATTTGTCGGTGAAGGTGCTGTCCTCCAACTTACAGTTATGATTTTCCTAGCAATCAGTAGGAGCATAGGAAGTATATATCCTGAAAAACAACGTTTTAGGACATGTGAGGTTTTCACCCAACAGCGACTAAACAGCACCACACACACACACACACACACACACACACACACACACACACAAACAGAGACACAGAGACACACACACACACACACACACACACACACACACACACACACACACACACACACACACACATCCAAGCCTTTTACTCATGAGTGACAAGCTGAACATGCAGTCTAATACGACAGCTCTACTGTTTTAGTTTTTATGTATGTAAGTGTGTACGGTAAGTCTATGTTTATGTATCAGTATATGTATGTGGGTGTTTTAGAATAGTGGTTTGATTGGGTTTTCCTCATTTAATCAGATGTGCGACGAAGTGATCTGACTTCATGCTTCTGCTGCAAAATGACCTTCCTTTTAGTGAAACACTGAAGTCCCCTTACTCAATATCTCATGGAAAACCACCCAAACATTGGACACCACTATCCTGCCTGGCTCAGTGGATTTTTTGGGGGGGGTTTCTACATGGGGTAAGAGATAATAGCACACACACAAAAGCTCCAGACTCAAAACTTTCCGCTCTCGCTGCTGGTTAATCATCCACCAGTGTGTGCCGAGCATTGTCGCCCTCTATGGGACGCACACGCTAGCTCTCATTGGCTGGCAGCTCCGATCATGTGCCATGAATGGAAATCCCAGATGACCTCACTTCTCTTGGAAAGTTACTAACATCTCTCTCTCTCTCTCTCTCTCTCTCTCTCTCTCTCTCTACAATGACTAACTGTCACATGCCTGTCCTCCGGACAAACCACC
>NC_041335.1:36189705-36227205 GCF_004354835.1 Perca flavescens
GACTCGACCTAGTCGCTCCTCCTCAGCCTGACCTAGTCTCTCCTCCTCAGCCTTGCTCGACCTAGTCTCTCCTCCTCAGCCTGGCTCAACCTAGTCTCTCCTCCTCAGCCTGGCTCGACCTAGTCTCTCCTCCTCAGCCTGGATCGACCTAGTCGCTCCTCCTCAGCCTGACTCGACCTAGTCTCTCCTCCTCAGCCTGACTCGACCTAGTCGCTCCTCCTCAGCCTGACTCGACCTAGTCGCTCCTCCTCAGCCTGACCTAGTCTCTCCTCCTCAGCCTGGCTCGACCTAGTCTCTCCTCCTCAGCCTGGCTCAACCTAGTCTCTCCTCCTCAGCCTGGCTCGACCTAGTCTCTCCTCCTCAGTCTGACTCGACCTAGTCTCTCCTCCTCAGCCTGGCTCGGCCTAGTCGCTCCTCCTCAGCCTGGCTCGACCTAGTCTCTCCTCCTCAGCCTGACTCGACCTAGTCTCTCCTCCTCAGCCTGGCTCGACCTAGTCGCTCCTCCTCAGCCTGACCTAGTCTCTCCTCCTCAGCCTGGCCTAGTCTCTCCTCCTCAGCCAGGCTCGACCTAATCTCTCCTCCTCAGCCTGGCCTAGTCTCTCCTCCTCAACCTGGCTCGACCTAGTCTCTCCTCCTCAGCCTGGCTCGACCTAGTCTCTCCTCCTCAGCCTGGCTCGACCTAGTCTCTCCTCCTCAGCCTGACTCGACCTAGTCGCTCCTCCTCAGCCTGACCTAGTCTCTCCTCCTCAGCCTGGCTCGACCTAGTCTCTCCTCCTCAGCCTGGCTCAACCTAGTCTCTCCTCCTCAGCCTGGCTCGACCTAGTCTCTCCTCCTCAGCCTGGCTCGACCTAGTCGCTCCTCCTCAGCCTGGCTCGACCTAGTCTCTCCTCCTCAGCCTGACTCGACCTAGTCGCTCCTCCTCAGCCTGACCTAGTCTCTCCTCCTCAGCCTGGCTCGACCTAGTCTCTCCTCCTCAGCCTGGCTCAACCTAGTCTCTCCTCCTCAGCCTGGCTCGACCTAGTCTCTCCTCCTCAGTCTGACTCGACCTAGTCTCTCCTCCTCAGCCTGGCTCGGCCTAGTCGCTCCTCCTCAGCCTGGCTCGACCTAGTCTCTCCTCCTCAGCCTGGCTCGACCTAGTCTCTCCTCCTCAGCCTGGCTCGACCTAGTCTCTCCTCCTCAGCCTGACTCGACCTAGTCTCTCCTCCTCAGCCTGGCTCGACCTAGTCTCTCCTCCTCAGCCTGGCCTAGTCTCTCCTCCTCAGTCTGACTCGACCTAGTCTCTCCTCCTCAGCCTGACTCGACCTAGTCTCTCATCCTCAGCCTGACTCGACCTAGTCTCTCCTCCTCAGCCTGGCTCGGCCTAGTCGCTCCTCCTCAGCCTGGCTCGACCTAGTCTGTCCTCCTCAGCCTGGCTTGGCCTTAGTGAAACGCACCAAGACAGGATGCACAGATTAGACTAGGTCAAGCCTCGCTTTATCAGTTATACTGGATTTATATATTCTGCTTTTGTGAAACAGGCCCCCGGATACATATTTTGGTTATAATACAGTCATGTGACCCAGATACTGTAATAACACAAATACACAGGCATTGTTGAATAGAGTCCAGTGCTAACAACTAGCATAGCTTTAGCTCAACAGTCCGACCAATAGTCACTTATATAATTACAATTTGCCACATCTAAACATCTATAATTACAACGACCATCATCAACAACAGTCATACCCTTTACAGTCCCTCCAGAAAAATATGATTATGTGATCGCATATAGCGATCATAATTCAACGCATAATCAGCCAAAGTCCAAAATATGCGGGCCTTGCATGATTTCATAATCCCCGGATTTTCGTTGCAAAAAAGTCACATATATCTTAGCAGAAAGATGAGAAATGTTGTGTTTACTTCAAACAAGAGCAGCCATTTTCCCCTGTTGCTATGGGAAAGTTATGAAGTGATGTAATTACGTGACGTGAACATTATCGAAAAGCAGGATGTTGGAGGGGTCACTTTTTTTTCTCTTTTTCATCAAACCACAATTTTTGCAAGTGCTCGCAATTTCATTGCATAAAATTGCATAAATATCATATAGCATATTCCATCAGCATTTTTTAAGAAAACGTGCCGCATAATCAAGGATTTTTGCCGCCAACAATCTCAAAAAACTCAAAACTAATTTTTCTGGAAGGACTGACTTTAGCACCTTAGCTAATGTTAAACTCAGAAACCGCGATTACGTAAAACAACTGACAATTAGACAGTTATATAATAATTGTTACATATACCCATTAGAGGATGGATACCATCCGTTCAGACAGATATTTAGAAATGATCGGTCACATTAGCATTGAACATTTTAAATCTAAAACAGCTTATTATGTAGGTGCGCGCCTGTGTGATCATGCGCTTGTTGCCCTCTGTTGACATTTCTGAATGCCTTTCTACAGCTGCTTAATAAAAGCTTTCCACACAAACAGACATGTGTCATTAGTATGAGAAAAAAATCTGATTTTAACTGTCGGGCTCGGACAGAAATGTCTTAATGCCTGTCGGACGCGGGCCGGGCTTGGACAGAAAAATGTGGTCCGATCTGCACTCTGATGCCTATTTCCATCTCATTTCAAAGATCAAAGATCATTTTCTGATTTATTGGATAGATGATCCAAGAATTTGGAACCTGGCTTTATCCAATGTTCACATTAATGTTCCCGGAAATGTATGCAAATGAGCGCATATTTAACACGCCAATGCCTCGTTTGCATATTTAAACATCACACTTCAGACAACTTGTTATATAAAGGCTATTTAAAGCTTAGAAATGTATGGATCGCACTGGAATATTTATGAACTGAGTTGCGGATTTAACAGACTGATGCATAGATTTTGTAGACTTTAGATTTTTGTGTCATTTTCGTTACGTACAAAACAACAACATAAGGTTTTGTTTCAAATCTACAACAATCTAGACTAATCTAAAACGGAGCTTGTTCTCCCCCCTCTGTGTGCTCCAGGCTCAGCTGCCTCTGAACATGGCAGGCCATCAAAAAATCCACTTGTTCCCACTCCACCTGTTCAAAACACTATTAATCTGCTGCCTTCCAATAAAAAAAAGGCTTGGCTCTCTGCGAGGGGGGAGCCAATAGAGACGCTGCATTCTAATGTGGCCTATCTTTATCAAAAGGTGCCACTCCATTCCCACATACTGCTGCTTATTTATGACTTGTGAGCAGAGAGCCGGCAGGACACACATACGTGTCTTTAGGAGAAAGCCTGTGTCCGGAGGGCTCGTCCAAGACGTCAGATATGGGATTATCACACACCGCACTGTGGCAGAGAAGAGGTGCAGGGCGAGAGTGAAGAGTTTATCTGCCTTTTATGTGTGTGGTAGCAACTTTGGCAAACAGAAAGGAACTTGGAAAAATTGCTTTTAGTGCTTTTAAGGTATTTAAATATCTGGGGGGCCCGGAGGTTGTAAATCCCAGATCTGAGGCATCGCCTGCATGTGGCTGAGAAGAGGTGCAGGGCGAGAGTAAAGAGCTTACCTGCTTTTTCTGATGACAGCAACTTCGGAAAAACACTTAGGACTTTGTTAAAATTGCTTTTAGTTGCTCTTTGAAGCATTTTAATATCTGTGGACGGCGGCTGTGATCGCCTGTGGATGAGAGAGGAGCTTCTTTCTTTTTGGGGCCCATCAGGAGGTCTTTTCCCTGCCTGGATCTTACTGGATGCGTTGCTGAGACCTGCAGGCAGAGTTACAAAAAGTACTCCCCATGGATCCAAACATCCAGGGGTCTTTCCTGTTCAACAACAGCCTGAACCAGTTCCCCTCGGAGCTCAAGGCCCCGGTGTGCCAGTACTCAGTGGCCAACTCTTTCTACAAGCTCAACCCGGGCCTGAACAGCCAGCTGCAGGCAGCGGGGACGCCGCACGGCATCAGCGACATCCTGACCCGCTCCATGATGGGCATGGGCTCGCCGGGCACCACCACGCTGCTGTCCGGATACTCCACCGTGGGAGGGTTCAGCCCCTCCGTCACGGGCGCGTCCGTGTACTATAATAACCGGGACTACAGCTCGTCTCTGGGCGGGTTCTCCAAGCCCGGCGGCGAGTGCCCGATGATGAAGGGGCGCAGCGTGAGCTGCTGGGCGGAGAGCGGCTGCGACTGGAGAGCCGGGAGGCAGCAGAGCAGCAACAGTGAGTCTTTAAAACACCCGCAGCACGGACTCAACATCCAGCGAGTCGACACGCTACAACTTCCCCTCAACGAGACGGGTTACCTCGGCAGCGTTTTAAATTCAATCCGATCGGAAAAGATACAGAAATTAGGGCTGCACGAATGTGCCGTACCGTTGTTGAATATCGCGATAACGATATACAGTACAGGCCAAAAGTTTGGACACACCTTCTCATTCAATGCGTTTCCTTTTTATTTTCATGACTATTTACATCGTAGATTCTCACTGAAGGCATCAAAACTATGAATGAACACATATGGAATTATGTACTTAACAAAAATGTGTGAAATAACTGAAAACATGTCTTATATTTTAGATTCCTCAAAGTAGCCACCCTTTGCTTTTTTATTAATAAAAATTAATATAATAATTCCACTAATTAACCCTGACAAAGCACACCTGTGAAGGTAAAACCATTTCAGGTGACTACCTCATGAAGCTCATTGAGAGAACACCAAGGGTTTTCTGAGTTATCAAAAAAAAGCAAAGGGTGGCTACTTTGAAGAATCTAAAATATAAGACATGTTTTCAGTTATTATCACACTTTTTTGTTAAGTACATAATTCCATATGTGTTCATTCATAGTTTTGATGCCTTCAGTGAGAATCTACAATGTAAATAGTCATGAAAATAAAAAGGAAACGCATTGAATGAGAAGGTGTGTCCAAACTTTTGGCCTGTACTGTATAACTTATAAATAAAACAGATATTTAAGTGTTCTCAGTTCTGCTGCTTTCAGTATTCGGCTAAAATACAACAAATTGCTTGTTGGGTTTAAAACAAATGAAAGGAAATCATATCTTATGTTCTTTTATTTAAAAAAAAAAAAATAATGAATGAATCTTTCTTGCAACTGACAAAAAATGTCAGTGTCTTTCGCAAAATGCTTATTGTGCCGGTAGTTATCGGTGACCTTACAGTGACTCAACATGCAGCAAGTCAACACGTTCCAACGTCCCTCAACAAGCTGGTTAGCTTAGAGTAGGGCTGCACAATTAATCAAAATGGTATCGAAATCCCAATATAGACTAGTGCAATAGGCACACAGTGTTAAAGGCAACATATGTCCCGGCCTACAAACCCTATCCTACACACTACTGGTCCAGATCCTCACACAAATCACACTATAATCATTTACATTGTCTGACTTTTAATATTTGTCAGTGAAAATTAGAATAATGACACAAACGTGATCATTCCCTCCAATATCGTGAATGCTATCGCAATCGCAATATTAGTCAAAATAATCACAACTAGATATTTTCCTCATGTCGTGATGCCAGAGTGTTTTCAAATTCAATCTGATGACAAAAGATACAGAAAGGCAGTGCTGCACGGCATGAGGAAAATACGCGGTAACCCTTTCGTTGTCTTCCATTCGCCAATGCATCGTCATCCCGGTCAAAACTGAAAAATCAACACTTTTTCTGATGGTTTTTTTGTCTCTTTTTTTTGACACTTTTGGCGTTTTATTCAATGGTTTAATGCCTCTTTTCACTACCATGTATAAACACCACCAACACCAACTCATAACTAGTTTTACACTCATTACTTATTTTTGGAATTCATGGTCAATAAAAAATCTAATTTATAGGAAATTATACCTAATTCTTGAGTTAAAAAAAGCTGAAATTATGAATTATTTAGACCAGGGGTGGTGAACCTGTGGCTCTTGAGCCACATGCGGCTCTTTGCCTGCTCCTTTGAGGCTCTTACTGTGTGGCTGGGGGCTGTGTTATTGGTAGATTTTTTTTTTTCTTTTTGAAACATTTCAGATAAGTTTAAAAAAAATAAATCATTTAATAATTATTTTAAAATAAAAAATAATGCAGCAGAGTTTTTTTTTACGGACAGATTCTGCAACCTGAGGAAAAAAAAGCAGCCACAGATCACCTTCCTCATTAACCCTTTCACTGCTGAATGCCCCTCTAGTGACAAATGAGTAAACGAGTCGCTTCGAGTGGCCACAACCGAGTACAACCAGACCTAGAAAGGATTGTGGGTAACAAAGACTGTCAGGTTTCCCACTGAGTCAATCTAAGTAAGAAAAAAAACCTACGAAAACTGCTATGTATTATGACTTTCATTAGATCTGGAAGTCAGTGTTGTAATATGGACGTGCATGTGTTGTGTGGCTTTTTGCTATGGTGCGTGTTTTTTTGTGGCTCTTTATGCTGAACTGGTTGGCCACCCCTGATTTAGACTAATATTAAAGGAAGGATAATCACAGAAGGGTCAACGTTCGGTCGGGAGATGGTCTCAAAACATTTCAAGTTTTTTTTCAAATGCTAAAAAATTGAACAAAACACCCAAAATTGAATGAAAGTAGAGATCCGATCTTTTGTTGTACTTGCGAAGCGCGTTGTATGGAATCATCCGCGTTATTTTTTGGGTAAATTAGGTAGTTAAATAGAAACCCTTATTTCTGATGCAGACATTTAGACAATGGGTCAAATATGCCCCGAAGACAGCACAAGGGTTAACAATGAACATTGGGATGATGATCTAACTTGCGATAAATAAACCGATATTTACGTGTTCTCAGCTCTGATACCGTCAGTATTCTTCTAAAATACAACAAGCTGCTTGTTGAATTGAAAACAAATGAAAGGAAATCATATTCCAATATTATTTTAGCGAACAAATTCAACACTGAACTGAACATTAAAGGCACCAATTAAAAAAAGAAGGCCATGTGGCCGGGTTGGCTCAGCGGGTAGAGCAGGCGCACATATACAGCTTACAAAACACTTAGAAAATAAAGAGATATAAGAAAATACAGTATAGAAAATACAGTATAACAATAACAATAACAATAAACTTTTAGCTAAATATAGGAAGTAAAAAAAAGTAAACAGTAAAAATAAATATATATAAATATATATATATATATATATATATATATATATATATATATATATATATATATATATATAGGAGTGTGTATACCAGGGGTGGTGAACCTGTGGCTCTTGAACCGTATGCAGGTCTGTGCCAGCTCCTTTGAGGCTCTTACTGTGTGGCTGGGGTCTGTGTTATTGGTAGATTTGTATTTACTTTTTGAAACATTTAACCGATAAGTTAAAAAAAAAGCATTTGAATGCATCTGCCAATACATTTGCCAATTATTTTAAAATAAAAAATAACGCAGCAGAGTTTTTTATGGAAAGATTCTTCAACCTGAGGAAAAAAAATCGGCCACAGATCACCTTCCTCATTATTAACCCTTTCACTGCTGAATCAGATTGTTTGAAAGCCCCTCCAGTGACAAATGAGTGAAAGAGTCGCCACAACCGAGTACAAACAGACCTAAGAAGGATTGTGGGTAACAAAAGACTGTCAGGTTTCCCACTGAGTCAATCTAAGTAAGTAACACCCCTGGTGTATGGCATTGTGTTATTATGAAAAGCCCAAAAAAGAATCTTAAAAAAAAGAATGAGAGTTGTATTTTAAAATGAAGCTAGCTACTGATATTGTTCTGTTAACGAACTCTCAGAGTGTCTCTCGGTGTGTGTCTTTTGCGATGTGTTGCCAGATGATATAGATAAACGTACCGTGATGCCAGAGAAAAGACACAGAAACACACACCAACGTTAAAACTTATTGGACCAAAAACCTTTAGTTGGTATTGTTCTAAAACACTCAATAATGCTTAGATTATATCAGGTATTATTTGTTATTCATATTTTATTTTAGGAGTCATTTTCTAATATAATCTGAAAAGAAAATACAAAAGCAAGAACTAATTTCTACACTGTTCAAACTGAAGTCCCAGACCCAGTTTTGACATTTTTGTCAAATAATCAATATTAATATGATGTATTTTGTGACGCTGTTGGCACGTTACTGAAGGTTAATATAAAGCCACCAGCCCAGCTAACGTTACTGAAGGTTAATATAAAGCCACCAGCCCAGCTAACGTTACTGAAGGTTAATATAAAGCTACCAGCCCAGCTAACGTTACTGAAGGTTAATATAAAGCTACCAGCCCAGCTAACGTTACTGAAGGTTAATATAAAGCCACCAGCCCAGCTAACGCTACTGAAGGTTAATATAAAGCCACCAGCCCAGCTAACGTTAACGAAGGTTAATATGAAGCCACCAGCCCAGCTAACATAACTGAAGGTTAATATAAAGCTACCAGCCCAGCTAACGTTACTGAAGGTTAATATAAAGCTACCAGCCCAGCTAACGTTACTGAAGGTTAATATAAAGCTACCAGCCCAGCTAACGTTACTGAAGGTTAATATAAAGCCACCAGCCCAGCTAATGCTACTGAAGGTTAATATAAAGCCACCAGCCCAGCTAACGTTAACGAAGGTTAATATGAAGCCACCAGCCCAGCTAACGTTACTGAAGGTTAATATAAAGCTACCATCCCAGCTAACGTTACTGAAGGTTAATATAAAGCTACCAGCCCAGCTAACGTTACTGAAGGTTAATATAAAGCTACCAGCCCAGCTAACGTTACTGAAGGTTAATATAAAGCTACCAGCCCAGCTAACGTTACTTAAGGTTAATATAAAGCTACCAGCCCAGCTAACGTTACTGAAGGTTAATATAATGCTACCAGCCCAGCTAACGTTACTGAAGGTTAATATAAAGCTACCAGCCCAGCTAACGTTACTGAAGGTCAATATAAAGCTACCAGCCCAGCTAACGTTACTGAAGGTTAATATAAAGCTACCAGCCCAGCTAACGTTACTGAAGGTTAATATAAAGCTACCAGCCCAGCTAACGTTACTGAAGGTTAATATAAAGCTACCAGCCCAGCTAACGTTAATGAAGGTTAATATAAAGCTACCAGCCCAGCTAACGTTACTGAAGGTTAATATAAAGCTACCAGCCCAGCTAACGTTACTGAAGGTTAATATAAAGCTACCAGCCCAGCTAACGTTACTGAAGGTTAATATAAAGCTACCAGCCCAGCTAACGTTACTGAAGGTTAATATAAAGCTACCAGCCCAGCTAACGTTACTGAAGGTTAATATAAAGCTACCAGCCCAGCTAACGTTACTGAAGGTTAATATAAAGCCACCAGCCCAGCTAACGTTACTGAAGGTTAATATAAAGCTACCAGCCCAGCTAACGTTACTGAAGGTTAATATAAAGCTACCAGCCCAGCTAACGTTACTGAAGGTTAATATAAAGCCACCAGCCCAGCTAACGTTACTGAAGGTTAATATAAAGCTACCAACCCAGCTAACGTTACTGAAGGTTAATATAAAGCTACCAGCCCAGCTAACGTTAACGAAGGTTAATATAAAGCTACCAGCCCAGTTAACGTTACTGAAGGTTAATATAAAGCTACCAGCCCAGCTATCGTTACTGAAGGTTAATATAAAGCTACCAGCCCAGCTAACGTTAACGAAGGTTAATATAAAGCTACCAGCCCAGCTATCGTTACTGAAGGTTAATATAAAGCTACCAGCCCAGCTAACGTTACTGAAGGTTAATATAAAGCTACCAGCCCAGCTATCGTTACTGAAGGTTAATATAAAGCTACCAGCCCAGCTAACGTTACTTAAGGTTAATATAAAGCTACCAGCCCAGCTAACGTTACTGAAGGTTAATATAAAGCCACCAGCCCAGCTAACGTTACTGAAGGTTAATATAAAGCTACCAACCCAGCTAACGTTACTGAAGGTTAATATAAAGCTACCAGCCCAGCTAACGTTACTGAAGGTTAATATAAAGCTACCAGCCCAGCTAACGTTACTGAAGGTTAATATAAAGCTACCAGCCCAGCTATCGTTACTGAAGGTTAATATAAAGCTACCAGCCCAGCTAACGTTACTTAAGGTTAATATAAAGCCACCAGCCCAGCTAACGTTATTGAAAGAGCTGATGAATTTTTGACAATGTGAACAAGATAAATTCTCACTCAGAGGGAATGTAAACTAATTTTCAGTCGATATACGGCACCCCTTTATGGAGCATTTTCAGAAGATAAAACCAGGGTAGTGATACTCACATAAACTCGTTCCATCCCTTTTTCTTTGTTCACGTGGCATCCAGTAAGTTTTTTTTTTTGGGGAGTGGGGAACGGGGGAAAGGGGGGAGATGAAGCCCCTCTGTGTTACCAAGAAAGCACAACATTACAGTATAAGATGTGTGTGTGTGTGTGTGTGTGTGTGTGTGTGTGTGTGTGTGTGTGTGTGTGTGTTGTGTTGAACGTACGGGGGTTGGTTCTGCAGCACGGAGTCAGCATCCAGCTCACCGACACGTTACAACTTCCCTCAACGACGTGTCGAGTCTTTACTGAAGAAGATGAAATAAATCTGATCAGAAAATATACAGAAAACGTACACAAATTTCAAAACTTACCTGAACCAAAACCTTTAGTTTGCATTGTTTGTAATGCTTAGATTTTACAAGATATTAAAGACGGTTAAATATGATCACAAATATTTGTGTAACTCCAAACTATATATAAAAGTAGTTTAGTTTGAACTTAATGGCACAAAAATGACTCCATAGACCAGCAAATAAATGAACAATGCAACGCATTTATGAGGGAGATATTTTATTTACAAAAGTGAAATATGACGTAATGATGTAGGTAATCCGGGGGTAATCCTGGCCTTATAAAGAACTCCACTGATTATTGCTTAGATTTTACAAGATATTATTCATAAATATGTTAGTCATATTATTTCCAAAAAAAACACGAACTCACGGGGGTCGATGAGTACGAGCGGCATTTCAAACGTCCGATCAAGAAATGTCCCTTTGGTAGAATATGTGGACAATTCTGCTCATTCAATTGTTTTAAAATTAATGTTTATATTAACCCTCGTGTTGTCTCCCCGACAACCATGAAACACTTTTGTTGTTTTCTCCCTATCTCAATGGTTTAGTCGCTTTGTTTGATGTTTTTGTGGGTTTTTTCCAACCTTTTATGTGATTTTTCTGACCTTTTTTGTATTTTTTCTAACATTTTTTGTCATTTTTTGTAACATTTTTGTCACTTTTTCTGACATTTTTGACACTTTTTTTTAACCTTTTCATCACTTTTTTAACATTTTTGTCACATTTTTAACATTTTTTTTCATTTTTCGGACCTTTTGTCACTTTTGTTTGTTTTGTTTTGGTGCTTTTTCTGACATTTGAGGCTTTTTCTTTTTTATCTTTGTCGTTGCTTTTCCCAACTTTTTGCGTTTTTTCTTTTCTTTTTTTTACATTTCTGGCGCTGATTTCGATGTCCCATACTTTCTTTTATAATTATTTTTTAAACGGTGTCAAATTTTACCTGAAGACAACACGAGGGTTAAACATCTACAATATTGAATCGATATGTTTTCAGACAAAGAGATTCTGATGAGTGGATGAAGATGAGTCAGAGGCACGTTGTCTCATCAAACTGTATTTCAGCTAAATGTGATTCTTCTGTAAGGATCTGAAACACTAAATCCCAGTGAAATGTATTTTCTTGTCCTTTGATATATTTTCCAGGTAGCGGTCCTCTGACGGACATGTCAGGCAGGAAGAAACACACCCGACCGACGTTCAGCGGACATCAGATATTCGCCCTGGAGAAAACCTTCGAGCAGACCAAGTACCTGGCCGGGCCGGAGCGAGCCAGGCTGGCTTATTCTCTGGGCATGACCGAATCTCAAGTCAAGGTACACACATCATAATAGAGCTGCTTTAACCCTCGTCTGGCTTATTCTCTGGACATGACCGAACCGAAAAAGTTTCAGTCAAAATTTTTCTGCATTTCTTTGACTTTTTTTTAAGCTTTTCCAACATTTTTTGTCACTTTTTCCATTTTTTGTCACTTTTTCCAATGTTTTTATGTCACTTTTTGCGATGTTTTTCTCACTTTTTGCAATGTTTTTCTTACTTTTTCCAACATTTTTTGTCACTTTTTGTTTTTCTCACTTTTTCCAATGTTTTTTGTCACTTTTTCCAACGTTTTTTGTCACTTTTCTGTTTCTCTCACTTTATGCTTTTCCAACGTTTTTTGTCACTTTTTGTGTTTTTTGTCACTTTTTCCGATGTTTGTGTCACTTTTTTTCTGAGCTTTTTTTGACATTTTCTTCCTACGTTTTTCAACGTATCATAAAATTTTCTTTACATGCTATAAAATTAAATAAAACACCCAAATTCAATGAAAGTAGTGAAGTAGTGAAGTAGTGAAGAGCGCTGTATGGAACCATCCACGTCATTTTCTTTTAAAATTTGGTTGAAAGAAACCCAAATTTCTGATATCGAAACTTTTTGAAAATGGGTCAAATTTGACCCGAAGAAACAACAGGACGGGTTCAATAATGCTTTTGAGGTGAGGTGTCTTACGATGTATACGTTTAAACTTAGAGCTGATTAATCGATTAGCTGTCAACTATTAAAACAAATCATCAACTATTTTGATAATCGATTTACCAGTTTGAGTCATTTTTTAGGAAACAATAGTCCAACTTCTCCTATTCCAGCTTGTTAAATGTGAATATGTTCTAGTTTTCTTCTCTCCTCTGTGACAGGAAACTGAATATCTTTGAGTTGTGGACAAAGCGAGACATTTGAAGACGTTATCTTGGGCTTTTTGGGAAACACTGATCCACATTTTTCACCATTTTCTGACATTTTAGAGACCAAAACAACTAATCCATCCATTCAGAAAATAATCAGCGATGAAAAACATTGTTAGTTGCAGCTCTAGTTTCTATTTTCACATTAGTTTTCTTCTCTTTATGTTTGAACATTCCCGTCATTTTTTAGCATGTGATAAAGATCTTGTTTTTAAGGTGAAGCAGAAACAAAGTTGACCTACATAAAAGTGCAGAAAGAAAAACAAGTTGAAACTCCTAATCTGTGCTATCACACACACACACAAACACAGACCCACACAAACACAGACAGCAAAGATACAGCATAAATACAATACAACAGACCATAATTACAGTACAGAAATTATAAAAATGTATGATTAAAGTGCTTGTTGTGCTGTCTGATAGCCTGAGGTACAAAAGAGAGGCATAGTGCTTATTTTGTGTCACAGGAGGCCTTAGCCCACCACTACGTTCCATAACCCTACCAGTCAGATTACCATGAAGAGGGGGACCAGGGTCCCTCGTTATTTTCTGTGTCATTTTGGCCAGGCGGTCATCATATACTTTAGCCACCGTATTCAACTCTCTATTTTTCCAGCCCTTTAGTCCCTCTATCAATCCTGGCCTTCTCGGTTATCCCAGCCTTCCCAGCCCAACCCACCACGCAGTACCTCCAAACACTACATATCACTGGCACAAAAAAACATTCTCATTTCATTCTCATTCACATTCACCTTAAAAGACTGCAACTTCCTCGTACAAGATACACGTGGACTTAATCTTTCCATCAATAAGTCAACATGATGGAAAGATAAAGTCCACGTGTAGTAGTAAAGGGTCATGTATATTACTCTTCCATGTGCATTTTATTTGCCATTCTTAGCACATAATGTGTGTTCTGTCCAGTGAACTGGGACTATAATTTGAGAGGAATTGTATAATTATAAAAATCTATAATAATTGTACAATCCTCACACACACACACACACACACACACACACACACACATACACACGCAATCATGGTGGTTTTTCATAGATTTAAAAACAACAACAACATACTGTATACACTTATCAAGCATCATTCCAAGAAGGCAGCGGTGGAGGAAGTATTCAGATCCTTTACTTTAGTAAAAGTACTAATACCACACTGTAAAAATACTCTGGTACCAGTAAAAGTCCTGCAGTGAAAATGTTATTTAAATAAAAGTCTGTAAGTATCATCAAAAAAAATTTACTTAAAGTATTAAAAGTAAAATCCTCTCATTGTAGAAAGAGTAAAGGATCCAACCAGTTGTGTGTTTAATGGTCTCATCGTCTCAGCTGGACCTGTAGGCCTTTATATTGTTGGCTAGTTTACTTTATATTATTCTATCTATCTATCAATCTATAAATCTATCAATCTATCTATCTATCAATCTATAAATATATCAATATATCTATCTATCTATCTATCTATCAATCAATCAATCAATCAATCAATCAATCAATCAATCAATCAATCAATCAATCAATCAATCTATCTATCTATCTATCTATCTATCTAGGTCTAATCATGTCAACTCGTTATATTGTCGGCTAGTTTACTTTATATTAAAACATCAGATTTTATAAACTGCATGTGTTTTGTGTGCAGGAATCTAAATGTGTAAAGTAACTAGTAACTAAAGCTGGAACAGATGAATGTAGCGGAGTAACTAAAGTAACTAGTAACTAAAGCTGTAACAGATGAATGTAGTGGAGTAACTAAAGTAACTGGTAACTAAAGCTGTAACAGATGAATGTAGCGGAGTAACTAAAGTAACTAGTAACTAAAGCTGTAACAGATGAATGTAGTGGAGTAACTTAAGTAACTAGTAACTAAAGCTGGAACAGATGAATGTAGCGGAGTAAAAACTAGAATATTTCTCTCTGAGATGTAGCGGAGCCTCAACATCACCTCATTTGGACTTAAGTAGGCTACAGTACTTTAGTATAAATGTAGGCCTACTTGGTTAAATTCCACCGCTACAGGAAGGCTAACCCCCCGTTGTGTGTTCAGGTGTGGTTTCAGAACCGACGCACCAAGTGGAGGAAGAAGAGCGCCTCCGAGCCGAGCTCCACGCAGGCCGGCCTCGCGGGGCCGGGCGGCGACGCCTCGGACCACGAGGTGGAGGACGAGGAGTACAACAAGCCTCTGGACCCCGACTCGGACGACGATAAGATCCGGCTGCTGCTACGCAAACACCGCAGGGCTTTCTCCGTGCTGCGCCTCGGGCCACACAACGTCTGACAGAAATTGCTGCAAATCACACACGCGCACACACACACACACACACACACACACGCACACAAAAACATACACAGAAAAACACGCACACACACACACACACACGAATACATACACACGCGCACGCACGCACACACACACACACACACACACACACACACAGAAAACATACACAGAAAAACATGCACAAACACGAATGCATACACAGAGACACACAACAACATACACAAAAAAACTCGCGCACACACACACACACACACACACACACACACACACAAAAACATACACAGAAAAACAGGCACACACACACAAACCAGAAAACACGCACGCGCGCGCACACAGAAAAACATACACAGAAAAACACGCACAAACACACAAATACATACACACACACACAGAAAAACATACACACAAAAACTCGTGTGCGCACACACACACACACACACACACACACACACAGAAAAACATGCACACACACACGAATACACACACACACAAAAACATACACAGAAAAACATGCACATACACACAAATACATACACTCACACAGGCACACACGCGCGTGCTCCTCAGCAGACCTGCATGCTGTAATGAAAGTAATTAGTTTTGAAAACAAAGTCTAAGCATGTTCAGAAGAGGTCATGAGCTCAACAGTGAAGGCTCCGGTTCCGGAAATGATTTTTCTCATTCAAATATCTCCAATGACGTTTTAGAAAATGTTTAACGGTATATAGAGATGTTTAACGGTATATAGAGATGTTTAACGGTATATAGAGATGTTTAAGCCTGGAACAATAGCCAAACGGCTATGAGATGAATCGTGACCATAAAACATTTGATACGGGCACAAAAGAACATTTTGAAAACAGCAAAAAAAAGAAAAGAGAACAAGGCTGTGTGTACAGAAACTTCAGTGGTAGCAGCTAGCTATAGCCATTCGCGGTTCACAATAGACTTCCATGGTAACAGCGAGTCCCACCAATCAGAGACGTCGCTGTTAACACTAATGCTGCGTTCCAGACACAGTTTTTAGCCGTAAGTTACGACTTCAAGTCAAATCTCACGAGTTGGTAGCGTTCCAGGCAAAGTCACTGTCAGTACACGATCCGTTCTGCACATGTGCAAGACGTGAAGCACATGCGCAGAAGAAAATCCTGTTTTATGAGGATTAACGACATTAGACATTAGCTGTTAGCTATATAAACTAACGTTAGCTTCCCAATGGAGGCTAACGGCTGGCCAGGAACCTCTTGAGTATCCTCAGTAAAACAGGATTACACTGCATGACCTGTTCCATGCTAGCCTCCACCGGGAAGCTAAATGTTAGTTTAACTAAACTAACAGCTAATTTGGCTAACTGCTAGCTAGCTGACAGCTCGATTCAGTCTAAAATAACGTCAACTCAAGCTAAACACCGGGAAAAGCAGGCTACAGCTAAATTAAGACTTTACAGTAATAACAATAAAGACAAGTATTGATTTGATTGTATTTTAAATGAATGGGCACAAGTTGAGTAGAACTGACGTTACAGATGTTATACATTTTAACAGTTATTTTCAGGTTTTATTTTGAGGGTCTAGCTGTCTCAGCTAGCGGTTAGCTGAATTAGCTGTTAGCTAGCTAGCTAAACTAACGTTTAAACCAACGACCGGAAGCGTGGAACAGATCGTGCAGTGTAATCCTGTTTTACACGTGGTTTTACCGAGGATAGTGGACACACTGCGCGATTTGTTCCACGCTTCCGGTCGTAGTTGTAGCGGTCTGCTGCTAGCCTCCACTGGGAAGCTAACGTTAGCTTATATAGCTAACAGCTAATTTGGCTAACTGCTAGTGCAATGTCGTAAATCCTCGTAAAACAGGATTTTCATCTGCGCATGCGCTTAACGTCTTGCACAAAGGCAGCACGGATCGCGTACCGACAGCCACCACAAACCCTTCTAGCTAGCGTTAGCTAGCGGCTACCTAACGTTGACTATCTAGGTTACTTTACGTCTATACAGCATCAACGGGGGGGGTCGCCATTGTTGTTCATGTGTGTGTGTGACGTCAAAAACTGTAACCGGGAGAACAACCATCTGGTACCAGTTCATGGGCAATAAGTTACGGGTTTGACTGCCATTCCAGGGCGCTTTCACGGGTAAAAGGTTGTGAAAACACGAGTTACGGGTTGCCTGGAACGCAGCAGTAGGATTGTGGGTAGTGTAGTATTTCTCCCTGCGATGGCGAATAAAACATGTTTTTTCCTAAAACAAGGTTTGATTTCATACAGACTTCTGGCTCTTCACAGAAGCATAAACCTTCGTTTCAAAATCTAGTAGCTCGTGGTCAGTCTGTCTTGTATGGTTTGGACATTATTGCTGATATTCAAAATCATTACGGAGAAAATTAATGGTGGAACCACACTGTTGAGCTGGTGGCAAAAGAGCATCATAGGGTTCAGAAGCAGCTGCAAAAAATGAAGCTAAAAGACATTTACTTTTATAGGTTACATCTCTGGCCTGTTTAATGTTACACTGGTGTAATATACACAACATTTTGTAAAAACACAAGAAAATGACATAAAAAAAAACTGCATGATGCTATTAATATGAATAAAAAAAATAATAAGAGAGTTACCTGAAGTTATTCATGTGTTCTCTTTTTGAACAGTTGGAGTTGTTTGTGATTATTTTGTGCTTATGTTTTCAAAATGAAACCATGAAAGTGCAATTAGCCTTCTTGTGAAATAGCTTAACCCTTACGTGTTGTCTTCCCGGGTCAGAATTGACACGGTCTGTTTTGCCTGTTTTTATAAAGCATAGTAGTATACTATATGTGTATATATGTGCATACATGTATACATTTTCCAATTCTGTGTTACATCTTCTAAGCCATCTTCATCTCAACTTTTCAACGCTAGTTTTACACTTATGTTTGGAATTCATGGTCAATAAACCTCATTCAAAATTTATAAAATTAACTGTGTGCACATCCCGCCTTCTGGCAGTTGCAGGACAAATGAAAGTACTATAAACGAAAAAAATGTAATGTCCGCAACACTGCTTTAAACCCCCATATTTAATATAGATGCAACGTTTCGAAACGTTTTATATTAAATATGGGAGTTTAAAGCAGTGTTGCGGAAATAAAAAAAAATTTCGTCAGTTAACCTCATTCATAATAAAATATGCCTAATTTTGAGTAAAAAACCCAGAAATTGAATTACTTCAGCTAATAATTAAGTTCAGAGGAACGTATGTTGATGCATAATTACAGCCTGTTGTTTCATGTATGGAACCATCCATGTTATTTTTGGGCAATTTGGTTGAAAGAAACCCATATTTTTGATACAGAGCTTTGAAAACGAGGATCACACAAGGGTTAAATGACCCAACACACAATAAAGGTAAAAGCAAACGGTTAACAGTCTGTTATGTCCCTCAGTTGTCTATAGGAGAGGAGGACTTACAATTAAATAACCCCAGGGGGGGAACAAGGGAAGGGCCGAAGCAGTTCGAGGATACATCAAATACTTTATTGTCAAATAAGCTACAACAAAAGCAAAGATGAATATTTATCAGAAAAAAAGTAAACTAAAGAGATGCAGTAAGATATTCAACAAAGTAACAACTAAGACTTGGTCGTAGAAAGATACTGTAGAAGAAAAAACCTCAGAAAATAATTATAAAGTAAAAGATAAGTCATTTTATAACAACTATTTTTGGGGTCAGCCCTATGTTCCCATAGCCCTATGATCCCACATTTCTAAGAGTTTTCTTCAAATTAGGCCCTATGTTCCCCCATTTCTAAGAGTTTTCTTCAAATTAGGATATATGTTCCCACATTTCTAAGATTTTTCTTCAAATTAGGCCCTATGTTCCCACATTTATAAGAGTTTTCTTCAAATTAGGATATATGTTCCCACATTTCTAAGATTTTTCTTCAAATTAGGCCCTATGTTACCGCATTTATAAGAGTTTTCTTCAAATTAGGATATATGTTCCCACATTTCTAAGATTTTTCTTCAAATTAGGCCCTATGTTCCCACATTTCTAAGAGTTTTCTTCAAATTAGGTCCTATGTTCCCACATTTCTAAGAGTTTTCTTCAAATTAGGCCCTATGTTCCCACATTTCTAAGAGTTTTATTCAAATTAGGCCCTATGTTCCTAGCCTCGTGAGACCATCCTGATCTCGCGAGCTCCAGTTTTCCACTCACAGATCAGTCTGGCATCTTGAGATAGAGAAAATTTGGAGCTGTTCGCCAAACGACCGGGCCAATCAGCGTTGGTTTTGAGGCGGGTTTAGGTGGTGATAGACAGATGGTTTATCCAATCAGCTAACCAGTATTTTCAGCCAGCGGTAGCCCTAATTCTGTTATCTGCTCGCTAATGCTTTTATCTCTTGGATCCTTCTTTTGGATATGGACTGGGAAACTGAAATGGGGCCTTTTATTCTTAAATTCTTGTTACACAAACGGAAAATCTCCTTTACCGACATGTTGCTTGCATGCTGAGCTAACGAGCTATGCTTTGCCTGCAGCAGCAGGGGCGGGCTTGTGGTTGTATTTTCATACGCTTCGTTGATCTGATTGGTTGATTTGGCCCGTCTATCACCAACATAGGTGATAGATAGATGGTTTATCCAATCAGCTAACCAGTATTTCTGCCCCTTCCCAAAAGTTCTCCAACGGAAAGTTCCCAGATGGATATGCCGATTAAATGCGAAGCGATCCATCTGACGGAGTCAGGTTACTATGTTCCCAGATTTCTAAGATTTTTCTTCAAATTAGGATATATGTTCCCACATTTCTAACATTTTTCTTCAAATTAGGCCCTATGTTATAGGGTTAGGGTTACATTCCATCTGTAGTCCATTGCTACTGGATAATAGGTTGGGTGTAATTGTCTACCAAATTGGGAGAAAGGGGGATAAAATCTGATACAAATTTATGAAAATGGAAATGTGGGAACATAGGGCCTAATTTTGAAAATAATCTTAGAAATGTGGGAACATAGGGCTGTGGGAACATAGGCACCCTCCCCTATTTTTATGGAATTTGCCTTTAAAAAGACACTAAATATAATTTCATTTAAAGGGCACTAAATGAGACATTTTTGATAATGTTCATGTGTTTATGTGCTGATAACCAAAATGTATCTGTTTGTTTTTTTAATCTATAATAATATCCCGCAAGTATGATTTGTAATTCTGCTAAATGCCTAAATTGACAGTTGACTTGCAGTTGCTTAAAATAACTGCAAGTTGTCTTTACAACATTATAAAGACTACTTGCCTTTTTAAAAACACATTGTAAAACTATAAACAACGCTGCACAACGAATGACAATCATTGATCGAGAGTTGAGCGATGGCTCCAGTTCCTGATGCCAGTGTATTTAAAATCAAACTGGAAGCAAAACGGCACAAAGGCTGAAGAGAGGAGAAATGGTCAGAGGTCAAATCTTGTGTGATTTACCATTGCGGTCCGGCTTAATTGAAGACAATGACCCCCGAAACCCGTCGACACAAAATCAATACCAACAGACCAGCTTGTTCACATTTAACCTCAGAGTTCAGGCTGGAGGATTTGATCAGAGACGGCTCTGAGTGGGCCAGCGTTGTAGAAGCTGTATGAAACCTACGGAGAAAGCGCATTTCAAGCATGATTTCAAGCAACAACAATGGTGTATAAAAACCATTGACATATATAAAATGGGCCAACAGACCCCGTGTCTCTGGACGGAGACCAGTGAAGGCTATTAGAAGTCTCTTTACCGGTGCTGGCTGAGCGTTATTGAGCAGCCTCCAACTGAGCTTGAAGACGTAGATGTGACGTAAGCAAGTCTTCTGGTAGCTGTGCCGAGAGAAATCTCAATCATTACCAATCTTACAGACACGGAGAGCGTAGGTATATGTAACGAGATAACATAGGCACAAGATAATTATTGATCACTAACATGCTAGTTAACATTAGTAATTAAACCTAAAGAGCTCATGTAAGTCCAAACTGCCTGTGAGCTTCTCCTGTACTGTACGGTAATTCCTCTACTGTGTGACAGTAAGTCTCGTGGTTATGACACAATCGTTAGCCTAGTACAAGGTAATGGAGCTTTTTACACATTGTCGTGTTTCTTTAGAAATAAACGGACAAATTCCTCCCGTATTGACTATTGCAATTCACTTTTCTCCTCACTCAATAAATCTGTCCTTCACCGCCTGCACTCCATTCAAAACTCTGCTGCTAGGCTTCTTACTAGATCAAACAGGCGTACCCATATCACCCCTTTACTCTGCTCCCTTCACTGGCTTCCTGTTCCTTACAGGATCCAATTCAAAATTCTGACCATAACCTACAGGGCTCTAGATGGTCAGGCCCCTGATTATCTTGCCAACATAATTCACTTACACACTCCATCCCGGTCTCTCAGGTCTGTTAATCAAAATCTGCTATCCACGCCACGCACTCGTCTGAAGACATGTGGGGACAGAGCCTTTGAAGCGATGGCGCCCAGACTCTGGAATGCTTTACCTACCAGCATTAGGTTTGCTGAGAATGTGGATTGTTTTAAGGGACAAGTGAAGATTCACTTGTTCAGGCTAGCTTTTGGGTAGCCTATGTCTTTTATTTATTTTAAAATTGTTTGTTGTATTTGTATTTTATTCTATTGACTATTTTTACCATGTTTTATTGTCTATGCACATTGTAAAGCACTTTGTGACCTTGTCTGTGAAAAGCGCTGTATAAATAAAATTTACTTACTTACTTACTTACAAATAGAGTCTTTAAACGCTTCAGACATAAAGTTATTCACTGTCAAAGTGGCGCCAAAATGAATGGCAGTCAATGGGATGCTAACGGCAGGGGATCCCTTTGTAGCATCAAAATGGCGCCGTCGGAGCTACGCGTTCCGAGGAGAAGCTTACCCCCTTGATAAAAACCTGTACAGCGTACGGTAAGTAAGAAAACATGTTTCAAAAGAAATAGAAGACAGTTCAAACTCAAATGAAATGAGGAAAGGATCTTCAATAAAAGTACGTTTTAAGAAGGGACTTAAAGCTACATTGTGTAAGAATTTCTCCCGTCTAGCGGTGAAATTGTATATGATAACCAACTGAATATTACTTTCTAGCCCCTCCCATTCAGATGGCATTTTAACTCCTACGGTGACCGTATTATTCCAAGAAGAACGTATAATAATAGTTTTACGTTTTCGTTATTTTGATACCATGTCATCGCTAACATCAGCTATCATGTTCCCAAACGAATGTAAGCTAATGTTAGTAAAGTATCAGCGTGATACTCCATCTTCAACAGGCTTTCAAATCTAGAGTAATCTCCCCCTGGCATTCGGCACGGTGCCACTGAGTGTAAAAGCGCGAAAGGCGGAGTTATGTCCCTCTTTGGCTAATGTATTTTATAGATGGAGGCACAACATGGCAGAATACATATGTATTCTGATTCTGAATGTCAGATTCTACGCTTATGAGAATACTTTGATTAGTTGGTGGAAGTAATTACACATGAATGAGTACATATTTGTGAAATAACAAAGGGTTTTTTGCTAAGAATCAACTCAAAACATTACACAATGTAGGTTTAAAGGGGACGAACTGACTCTGCTAGAGCTGAAACTAACTACTATTTTCATGGTCGAATAATCTGTTGATCATTTTCTTGAAAATGTAGATCAGTGTTTCCCCAAAGCCCAAAGATATTCAGTTTACTGTCACAGAGTGAAGAAATAAAGAAATAGTGTGCCCTAATATGTTTGCGTGTGCATCTATGCTATGATAACATAAATATTTAAAAATGATCAAGTATTATAACATATTTGGGATTTATTTCTTATTTTCAGGAGGCAATCCATGCTGCTGTCTGACCATTGACTCAACACAAAAATAAATGAAATGCAATAAAGGTTAGAATCAGTCTGTTGATTTGTAGACCCTTGAACACTTTCCATCTGAACGAAATGTCCTAAAACACCAGCCTGTTCCAGCTTTGGAGGGCAGGCGTAATGCCTGCTCTGTTTTAGATGCAATTTTTCTCCTGCAGCAAAATAAGTGCAGCTGAGTCCAATAGAAACTGAATGCATAACACCGACATGCAGTTAAGTGAGTGCAGGCTGAACGTCCATTTGGCCGGACTCTGGTCTATATTTTCTTCAATCGGAAAGACAAAAAATTCAGCATATGTGAGATTTTGCATTCTTCGCATCACGTCAATATAGCTAACTAGAAAATGTAATGACACAAATAGTCTGGAGTGTGTTGCCGTACTCAAACTCTGTTCTCTTTGGGACAAACAACAACAACCTTCAAGCTAGCAAGCTACACCCTGAAAATGTCAAATTTTAAAGAACATTTGGATGGTGCAACAAGGCAGGCCTGCTTGGTTCTTTTGGTTAATGATTGTAAAGATTTACCAAGAATATGTTTAGGTCATTTCCTCTCTAACTAGGAGGTTTTGGGAGCGATTGGTGGGATTGCTGTGGACGAAGTACACGGAGATACACTGGTAAGAGCCAATGAGGTTTAACCATGTATCAGCTAATTTAAATAGCTCACGTTACTGTATAGTGTCAACAGTTAACTTCATTTAATATTGTATGGGGCGTTTTCTTTTGTGGGGTGCACATTAGAGGTGTTGAAATTAATCGAATAATCAATGCATCGAATCGTGGACATGGACAATGCTGCATTGATAATCGGCCGGCTCATAATCAATTATTTCTGTTTACAATTTAATGTCGGCCTAACAACATTTCTGTTTACATATTCTGGTATGTTTTGCACATTCAGGAGGTGCCATGTGCTCAGTGCTGTATAGTTTTATGTATCCAATTTATGTAGTATTAGAGCACTGGGCCCACCACCTGTGGGAGGAACCGTTGGGGTCGGGTGCGATGCCACATGGGTGGCAGTGAAGGTCAGGGGCCTCGACGGACCAGACCCGGGCGGCAGACGCTGGCTCTGGGGACGTGGAACGTCACCTCTCTGTGGGGGAAGGAGCCGGAACTGGTGCGGGAGGTGGAGCGCTACCGGTTAGATCTGGTGGGGCTTACCTCTACGCACAGTCTTGGTTCTGGAACCATACTCCTGGATAGGGGTTGGACTCTTTTCTTCTCCGGAGTTGCCCAGGGTGTGAGGCGCCGGGCGGGTGTGGGGATACTCACAAGCCCCCGGCTGAGCGCCGCTGTGTTGGAGTTTACCCCGTGGACGAGAGGGTCGCCTCCCCACGCCTGCGGGTTGTGGGGGGAAAACTCTGACTGTTGTTTGTGCATATGCACCAAACAGGAGTTCGGAGTATTCGGCCTTCTTGGAGACCTTGACTGGAGTCCTGCATGGGGCTCCAGTGGGGGACTCCATTGTTCTGCTGGGGGACTTCAACGCACACGTGGGCAATGATGGAGACACCTGAGAGGCGTGATTGGGAGGAACGGCCTCCCTTATCTAAACCAGAGTGGTTGTTTGTTGTTGGACTTCTGTGCTAGTCATGGATTGTCTATAACGAACACCATGTTCGAACATAGGGATGCTCATAAGTGTACCTGGTACCAGAGCACCCTAGGCCGAAGGTCAATGATCGATTTCATAATCGTTTCATCTGATCTGAGGCCGTATGTTTTGGACACTCGGGTGAAGAGAGGGGCAGAGCTGTCAACCGATCACCATCTGGTGGTGAGTTGGGTCAGGGTGTGGGGGAAGACTCTGGACAGACCTGGTAAGCCCAAACGTTTAGTGCGGGTAAATTGGGAACGTCTGGAGGAGGCCCCTGTCCGACAGACTTTCAACTAACACCTCCGGCGGAGCTTTTCGTGCATCCCTGTGGAGGCTGGGGGCATTGAACCCGAGTGGACAATGTTCAAAGTTTCCATTGCTGAAGCTGCGGCGGGGAGCTGTGGTCTTAGGGTCTTAGGTGCCTCAAGGGGCGGTAACCCACGAACACCGTGGTGGACACCAGTGGTCAGGGAAGCCGTCCGACTGAAGAAGGAGTCCTTCCGGGATATGTTATCTCGGAGGACTCCGGAGGCAGTTGCAGGGTACAAGGGGGCCGAAGGGCTGCAGCCTCTGCCGTGAAAGAGGCAAAGCAGCGGGTGTGGGAGAAGTTTGGAGAAGACATGGAGAAGGACTTTCGGTCGGCACCAAAGTGCTTCTGGAAAACTGTTCGCCACCTCAGGAGGGGGGCGGGGAACCATCCAAGCTGTGTACAGTAAGGATGGGACACTGTTGACCTCAACTGAGGAGGTAATAGGGCGGTGGAAGGAGCACTTTGAGGAACTCCTGAATCCGACTAATACGCCCTCTATGTTAGAGGCAGAGCTGGAGGATAACGGGGATTGTCGTCGATTTCCCAGGCGGAAGTCACTGATGTAGTCAAACAACTACACAGTGGCAAAGCCCCGGGATTGATGAGATCCGTCCAGAAATGCTCAAGGCTCTGGGTGTGGAGGGGCTGTCCTGGTTGACACGCCTCTTCAACATTGCGTGGAAGTCTGGGACGGTGCCAAAGGAGTGGCAGACTGGGGTGGTGGTTCCCCTTAAAAAGGGGGACCAGAGGGTGTGTGCCAATTATAGGGGTATCACACTTCTCAGCCTCCCTGGTAAAGTCTACTCCAAGGTGCTGGAAAGGAGGGTTCGGCCGATAGTCGAACCTTGGGTTGAGGAGGAACAATGCGGATTCCGTCCTGGTCGTGGAACAATGGACCAGCTCTTCACTCGCAAGGATCCTGGAGGGAGCCTGGGAGTATGCCCAACCGGTCTACATGTGTTTTGTGGATTTGGAGAAGGCGTATGACCGGGTCCCCGGGAGATACTGTGGGAGGTGCTGCGGGAGTATGGGGTGAGGGGGTCTCTACTCAGGGCCATCCAATCTCTGTATGACCAAAGTGAGAGCTGTGTCCGGGTTCTCGGTAGTAAGTCGGACTCGTTTCAGGTGAGGGTTGGCCTCCGCCAGGGCTGCGCTTTGTCACCAATCCTGTTTGTAATATTTATGGACAGGATATCGAGGCGTAGTCGGGTGGGGAGGGGTTGCAGTTTGGTGGGCTGGGGATCTCATCGCTGCTCTTTGCAGATGATGTGGTCCTGATGGCATCATCGGCCTGCGACCTTCAGCACTCACTGGATCGGGTTCGCAACCGAGTGTGAAGCGGTTGGGATGAGGATCAGCACCTCTAAATCGGAGGCCATGGTTCTCAGCAGGAAACCGATGGAATGCCTTCTCCAGGTAGGGAATGAGTCCTTACCCCAAGTGAAGGAGTTCAAGTACCTTGGGGTTTTGTTCGCGAGTGAGGGGACAATGGAGCGGGAGATTGGTCGGAGAATCGGCGCAGCGGGTGCGGTATTGCATTCAATCTATCGCACCGCCAGACGAAAAAGAGAGCTGAGCCAGAAGGCAAAGCTCTCGATCTACCGGTCAGTTTTCGTTCCTACCCTCACCTATGGTCATGAAGGCTGGGTCATGACCGAAAGAACGAGATCCAGGGTACAAGCGGCTGAAATGGGTTTCCTCAGGAAGGTGGCTGGCGTCTCCCTTAGAGATAGGGTGAGAAGCTCAGTCATCCGTGAGGAGCTCGGAGAGCCGCTGCTCTTTGCGCCGAAAGGAGCCAGTTGAGGTGGTTCGGGCATCTGGTAAGGATGCCCCTGGGCGCCCCCAGGGAGGTGTTCCAGGCACGTCCAGCTGGGAGGAGGCCTCGGGAAGACCCAGGACTAGGTGGAGGGATTATATCTCCAACCTGGCCTGGGAACGCCAGGATCCCCAGTCGGAGCTGGTTAATGTTGCTCGGAAAGGGAAGTTTGGGGTCCCCTGCTGGAGCTGCTCCCCCCGCGACCCGACACCGGATAAGCGGACGAAGATGGATGGATGGATGGAATAGAGCACTGCAGGAGGTTTTGCTTTTGAAGCTTGAAAAGCTATGAATTAAATATCCTACATGGCTTTAATGGAAAAATGGATTTGACGCATCGTGATGCATCGAGATATCGAATCGCTGACATGATAATTGTAATCGAATTGGGAGATCAGTGAAGATTCACACCTCTAGTGCAAATGTTCCACCAAAACAAATTTCTTCCTGAGACTATTTAGCAGAGCCACCGTTGCAAAGAACTGCAAACCACCCAGAGCATTTTTTTTCTCCTCTCCCAGAATGCATCAGTGGTGGAGCCAGACTTAACTCCACAGCGCTGTGGAGATAAAGTTCTGGCGATGCAAGACCATGATAAAAATAAATTTCTTGTTAATATCTGTGAAGATCCATATGTCTTTTTTTAGTAACAGATAAATCACAGCGGGCCCAAGCTGTGGCATGCGCTGCCACCTGACATTCAGGTTAATCAGCTTTACCAGGCAAACACTTTCAGGTGGCATTTCCACAAAGAGGTGTGACTCAAAACAATGAGATATCTGTGGTGAACAAACAAAGCTGTCACTCTGAAAGTCCCCGAAATGTCACGTTGCAACGGACAGAACTGGTCATGTATGGAATTAGTTTTGTGCCTTTAAGTATCAGTATCAGTAACAAAACTCACCAACTAAAGAAAAAAAAAAACAAATGGCTATCTCAAAGGTAAAACTTAAAACTTTCAAATAAAATATTTGTGTTACTGTAAACTATACTTAAAAAGTTATGTTTGAACGTAATGGCACAATAATAATTCCACTCTTAAAGTCCCTGACATGTCATGTTACAACAGACAAAGCTAGGAATTAATTTTTGTACTTAAAGACTTTGGTAAACTCGTCATAATAAATTAAGGATTGTTTTCAAAAGAGATTTGAGAAATTCCAAAAAGCGGACATCGATATTTCAGCCTTAGCGCTAAATTATCTCTTTATGCACTGCTCTAGAAAAAGTGTGGGCGTCACTTTACGGAAAGCTGAGTTCGTTCTGGACATTTTGATATGAAACACACAGGGATCAGTTATATGTAAATACCCTAAAAAGGTAAATTTAAACCTACATTGTGTAATTCTTTGAGTTGATTCTTAGCAAAAACCCCTTTGTTCTTTCACAAATATGTCCTCATTCATGTGTAATTACTTCCACCAACTAATCAAAGTATTCTCGTCAGCGTAGAATCTGCCATTCAGAATCATTCAGAATACCTACGGGCGAGTCGCTTGAATGACGGCCGCCATGTTTAAAATACATTAGCCGAAGAGGGACATACCTTGGCATTTCGCCCTCTTACACTCAGTGGCACTGTGATGAATTCCAGGGGGAGATTACTCGCCAGGGAAGGGTAAAAAGAGAATTAAAACAACAACGTGACAGACAGAGCAACAAGACCAAAGTTAATATTGGAGTGGCTAGAACAGCTGCATGTAAACGATCGAGATACTAAGAGATCATTTCGTGTTTGGAGAACAGGGCTAGAAAGTAACATTCAGTTTGTTGTCATATACAATTTCACTGCTAGATGGGAGAAATTCTTGCACAATGTAGCTTTAAGAAGATATGTGAAAATACCCGTAGACCTCAGAGGGTTAAGATCAAATCATCAAGATCAAAAATCACTAAATAAAGCAATAAAATGTTCATCTCAAAGGCAAAACTCAAAACTTGCAAAATAAATAATAATTGCACAAAAATAACTCCAAAGTAACAAACCAATACCATACCATAATACCACAAATAAACAATGCAACACATTTATGAGGGAGATATTTTATTTACAAAAGTGAAATATGACAATGCTGTAGTGTTTAATCTGAAGGTAATACTGGCCTGATAAAGCACTCAACTCCCATGACTGGTCGACAGTGACAAGTCCCTACAAGTATATTAAAAACAAATCACTGATACTTAACTTTTTCGTGTTATGGCAAGGCTTCAGTCCCACTGCACAAATGTGACAAACTTTCATATGAATATCTGTGAATTCATGCATTTTAAAAGTGTTTTTGTATGAATATCGAGAGTGAACTGTTCCACCAAACTGTGAACGACAAAAGAAGTTTCACAAAACGCACAACAAACTCAATTCACGTCAGCGGGGATTGGCTCGAGCTAAAGCTGCAACTAATGATTATTTTCATTGTTAATTTATCTGTAGATTATCACGGAAGGCTTGTATCATGTGTACGCGCAAACAGATGTGTTGTCATTACTTAGAATTTCTCATGGGGGGAGACAGAAACTACGCACTATAGCTTTAATCGATTAGTTGTTTGGTCTATAAAATGTCAGAAAAATGTGAAAAATGTTGATCAGCGTTTCCCAAAGCCCAAGATCCACCTTTTAAAATCGACGTTACAAATTGCTTGCTTGCCTGTACAGTATAGGTAAGAATGGGAAAAAAAACGTACTAAAAGACTGTTCAAAGGAGATTAAGGGCGTTTTCACACATGAAAGTCCGAACCAAGGTCCGGACCAAGGTTCATGTTTTTGTTACATTGTATACATTTGATCCGGTAAGTTGTGGTTTCACACTGCAGTTTTGCAAGCGCACTAAAGATCTATACTTAACAAACCTCCGTCCTGCTGTCATCACATACGTGAGCTACGTCTCCAGATACTTCTAACTGATTGGTTTGTTGAAGGGCTTCCTCGTCCTCTCATATGCTCTCTCCGTGTCGGAGTTTGTCCAACTGACTGCTGCTCTCCCCCTACTGACTGATGCTCTCCCCCTACTGACTGATGCTCTCCCCCCCTACTGACTGATGCTCTCCCCCTACTGACTGATGCTCTCCCCCTACTGACTGATGCTCTCCCCCTACTGACTGATGCTCTCCCCCTACTGACTGATGCTCTCCCCCTACTGACTGATGCTCTCCCCCTACTGACTGCTGCTCTCCCCCTACTGCCGCGGCCCTTTTTGTTTTGTTGTGATGTTGAGAAGCAAGACACGGGAACTTTCTTTCTGGAGCATTTATTCAGAGACAAACTGAAACCTACGCTGTACATTTACCACTGAACAAATAAACTGCTGATGTATTCTCTGCTCTGATAGCCGACAGCTGTCTTCTCTGAACGCATTCACCGTCACTCTCTCTCACTAAGCACCTTAAAGGGGCTTCCCCGGTCTTGTAACACAAGGAGAGCCTGCCAGAGCTTCTTGTATTTGGTCCAAAAGTCCGAACCATCCAAAAAATGCTTTCACACTATAAACGGTCCGGACCGAGACCACCTCTTTTTATCGGACCAAAATTTGGTCTTTTGATCCGGACCGCGGTCCGGGGGAGGTTTCACACCTGTAATTTTGGTTCGGATCAAACTAAAAAGTCCGAAAGTCCGGACCAAACGAGGTATGTGTGAAAACTAAACCCTAAAGCTCAATAAAATTGAGTCGATTAATCTGTCGACTATTTTCTGGATTTCTGTATTAGTTGTCTGGTCTCTAAAATGTCAGAAAATAGTGAAAAATGTGGATCAGTGTTTCCCAAAAAGCCCACGATGACGTCCTCAAATGTCTCGTTTTGTCTCAAAAGATATTAAATTTACTGTCACAGAGGAGAGGAGAGACTAGAACAATATTCACATTTAACAAGCTGGAATCAGAGAATTTACACTCAAATCGATTATCAAAATAGTTGCCGATTAATTTAACAGTTGACAAGTAATCGATTAATCGTTGCTGCTCTAGCTCCAGTTAATGGATAAGAGGATGGATGGAGGTAACAAACCACAAACATATTTGTAAATTATTTCAATTACTTATCAATAAAAACCCAAGATAAAAAACTAAATAAATCTACCCAAAAATTCACCACACATCAAAAATATTATACAACACACGTCTTACAGTACGAGACTATGACTCAATACAACAAGAGACGAATCAGAATCAAACAGTGCCTGTGTGTTGTGTGTGGTTGCACAGCACACGTGTGAATACATACTGTAGATATACAGAATTTTGTAAAGTTCAAGTGACGGAAACACCCACACCGCTTCAGTTCAGTTAGAAGTAAACCAACGCATTCTCGCTCTCCCATCACGTAAAATACGGACGCTTGGTCATGGTTGTTAATCACGCTAAAAGTCTCCTTTAGTTTTTGTTATTCACGCTAAAAGTCTCCTTTAGTTTTTATTCACGCTAAAAGTCTCCTTTAGCGTTTGTTAATCACGCTAAAAGTCTCCTTTAGTTTTTGTTATTCACGCTAAAAGTCTCCTTTAGTTTTTGTTTTTCAGGCAAAAAGTCTTCTTTAGCGTTTGTTATTCACGCTAAAAGTCTCCTTTAGTTTTTGTTAATCACGCTAAAAGTCTCCTTTAGTTTTTGTTATTCACGCTAAAAGTCTCCTTTAGTTTTTGTTAATCACGCTAAAAGTCTCCTTTAGTTTTTGTTATTCACGCTAAAAGTCTCCTTTAGCATCAGGAATCTTGGCATCCTTTAGCTTTTGTTATTCACGCAAAAAGTCTTCTTTAGCGTTTGTTATCCATGCAAAAAGTCTCCTTTAGCGTTTGTTAATCACGCTAAAAGTCTCCTTTAGCGTTTGTTAATCACGCTAAAAGTCTCCTTTAGTTTTTGTTAATCACGCTAAAAGTCTCCTTTAGTTTTTGTTAATCACGCTAAAAGTCTCCTTTAGTTTTTGTTATTCACGCTAAAAGTCTCCTTTAGTTTTTGTTAACCACGCTAAAAGTCTCCTTTAGTTTTTGTTATTCACGCTAAAAGTCTCCTTTAGTTTTTGTTAACCACGCTAAAAGTCTCCTTTAGTTTTTGTTATTCACGCTAAAAGTCTCCTTTAGTTTTTGTTAACCACGCTAAAAGTCTCCTTTAGTTTTTGTTAATCACGCTAAAAGTCTCCTTTAGTTTTTGTTATTCACGCTAAAAGTCTCCTTTAGCATCAGGAATCTTGGCATCCTTTGGCGTTTGTTATTCACGCAAAAAGTCTCCTTTAGCGTTTGTTATTCACGCAAAAAGTCTTCTTTAGCGTTTGTTATTCACGCAAAAAGTCTCCTTCAGCATTTGTTAATCACGCTAAAAGTCTCCTTTAGCGTTTGTTAATCACGTTAAAAGTCTCCTTCAGCGTCGGGAATCTTGGCCTCACTTTTGACGCTGTGGGTCAGGACATACTGACTGACATGCGGCACGAGAACGGGACAGTCAGGTTTAGGTGAAACTGGGTGAAAGTCCTGTGTTGTTTGATTGTTGTCCCTGTTAATACTAAATCGTCTAACAGCGCCCAACGTTGATTTTTGCGTCGGTATCTGACGTCGAGAGCCACTGACCGAGCGTCTGTATTTTACGAGTTGGGAGTGAGAACGGGTTGAGTAAACCTGTGAGGCCTACAGTGTCGTTCTTTTGGCAATTAAATAAGGTTGATGCCAACAGAACAGGATGGAAAAAGATTTCTGCGCAGACCAACTGTGAAGAAAACTTTCTCTGAGTAAGGACGGCTGAAATCCAAAAATTGAGAACTGCTGAGTTATAGCCATAGACTGTAAAAATGATGCACGAAGCTACCTGAAGCCGAAAAAAATCTAATTTCCAGCAGGGGGCGACTCCACTGGCTCCAAGAAGAAGTCTGTTTCTATAGAAGTCTATGAGAAAATGAGCCTACTTCTCACTTGATTTATTACCTCTGTAAACATTTTCATAATGAGTTCATGGTCTCAATGGCTAGTTTCAAGTCTTCTTCAATACAGCATGATGTTCATTTAGTAAATGATGGTCCCATTTATTTTAGAATAGACGATAAAGCAGACCCAGGGCTTTAAATTAACACCTGCCAAATGCCGGTAAAAATTAACTTTGGTTGGGTTGGTATAACATTGTAAAGTTACGAGCCAATTTGGCTGGTGACGAATGAAGTGAAGCGTCTGTTTAGATCGGCCGGCTGCAGAAACGATCCAACAAGCCAGTGTTTACAGATTGGTCTGTTTTTCTGGGAAGACATTTGGGCGGTTTGGTGTGTGTTTGGGCTCGGAAACAATCGGAACAGCGCGAAACAAACCAGAGGAGCTGAAATGAAGTAGTAAAGTTAGTTAGGAATAAACAGCTAAACGTGGAGATATTTTTCAAGAGTAAAGTAAATGTTTATATTTTATCTGCCAGCCATCAAGCCAAACACATATTTTTTGAAGAAACATGGCTGCTTAAATGTATTCAGCGGCACTCATAATCTATAATAATAATAAAATATAATAATTTAGTTTTCCCTGGGAAAAAAATTGGCTCGTGGAAAAAGTGATTGGTTGGTAACTTAAAAAATCTACAAGCCGTGTTGGCTGGTAAACTCTCACTGTGTGTTTTCACTTCTTCAAAGTTACCTGGAACATTTTGGTCGCCTAAAAATTTGTCTTGTTCAGCGTTCTGCCAACCAAGCTAGCTAGCTACCGCTGGCGTTATCTGGTAACTTAAAGGTGCCCTGCCATACTTTTTTTAAATCTGTTAGGTCCATATGTGTTTGTGTTATGTGGTGAATGTGAAAATGAACTGCTACCTCCTCTGTCAGCTCTAGACACTGAACATAAATAAGCGGAGAAATCAAACCAATCACAAAAGCTGGTCAGTCTGACATCATACTGCCTGAGCTCATTACTATTCATGAGCTCGCCCAGTTGGGCTGGGTAAAGGATGCTGACAGCCAGGCTCTTATTGGCTAGCTGTTAGCCAATCAGATTCAAACAGCTTAGCTTGTTGAATATTAATGAGAACTGGCAGAAATCGAGCTGAGTCTTCCTGCAGGCTTTCTATATGACGCTAGAATGGCTTGAAACAAGGTAACCAAGGCATTTTTTCCACAAACAAAATGTTACAGAGTCCATGGTAGAACTTCAGACATTATCACAAAGTAATGAAATAAGTGTTGCAGGGCACCTTTAAGGGAATGTTTGCAGATTTTCTACTCTGCCGTACATGCAGTCCCCAAACCAATGGGTGACGTGGCTGCTGCTTCGTCTGTTATCTTTACAGTCTGTGATTATAACTCGTGGAATAAAGCACTTGGTATTGACGCAGAGTTAAAAAAGAAACAGCAGAAGAATCTCACTTTAGGGTGAGACACTCTGCTGAGGCGTTGCTTTAAAGGTGCAGTAGGTAAGTCTTATAAAACTAACTTTCTGTCATATCTGCTGAAACTGACCCTATGCTCCAGTAGAACTACATGAATTATGTAATATAAAAAAAACTGGCTCCTCTGGCTCCACCTACAGCCTGTAGTGCGATCTGCAAAAATCCACAGCTCCCTGTTCAGATGCACCAATCAGGGCCAATCACTGCTAACTGCGTGTCAATCACTGCTCATGCACACGCATTCATTCTCCCTTGTGGGGAGAGGGGCTTAAGAGACTGTTTTGGGCTTTAGCGGAAAGGGGGGGGAGGGACTGAGAAGTTGTCAATGTTCAAATTTTTTGGCTAAGTCCTGAATCTTCGCAATCCTACCTACAGCACCTTTAAAAGGTTAGTGTAATTTGTACATCCTAAACATTCATCAAAATCAAGTCTGGAAGTGATTTTGATATGTAATCATGTGAGAAAGTTGCTACAAGTATGAAGAAAAAATATTATTATTATTACAATTATTATGTTTTACACATACTATATATCTGAGCAAACATGTCGACAGGAAACTGAGATAGCAGCTTTCTTAAACGGTTTTCCTTGTGGTATAAAATCCTGCTTACAGTGACTTCAAAATATAAATACGTGAATTAAAATGGCATAATATACAAAATAAAAGCCCACACACACACACACACACATATACCCACACGTCAGTAGGACTGGTCCAATACTTGATCTCATATTTTTTAGTTTTCATTATTATTAGTGGCTCCTAATAACGTTGTTAGTAATGTTTAGCTAACAGTTATTAACGTTAGTTTCACAATACTGGATTCTGATTGATTGGCTGATTAAAACTGATAATTTAAAACCTACTGAGTGAAAGACATCCAGTGGCTGGATTGACTGAAGAGATTTAAAGGATAATTCTGTTTTGTTTTTTTTCCCTTGTTTTTGGGCCTAAGTGACTGATGGGAACAACAATCTTTGAAATTGGTCCAGTGTTAAGCAAAACCCCTCCAGTCGTCAACAGCGAAACAAGCTGCAATGTACCGTTAATGGGCAATTACGCACCTTTTTTTTGCCACTGTAAGGTCCAGATTATTATTCTAAGTGTCCGACATCATTATGTAAAGGATACCTACAGAGATAGACCATTTTGTTAAGGAGTAAGATCTTTAGTTTAACCAGAAACAGCCCCGAAATCAGCATCACCCAACATACCAGAATCCATGTAAATAATCAGTAATTTAATCATCGTAAAACACACTTCATTCAAAGTTGACAGAAACAAAATAAAACTCCCAATGCCGTCTTGGTTCATCTTTCCACTGTTCCAACAATCACCACTCTGGTTTGGTTGAAATTAACCCTTAATTCACCCATTTACATGTGGAGATATGCTGGCTCTATACACGCTAAAAGTCCTGATTATTTACATGGAGTCTGGTGGAGATATGCTGGCTCTATACACGCTAAAAGTCCTGATTATTTACATAGAGTCTGGTGGAGATATGCTGGCTCTATACACGCTAAAAGTCCTGATTATTTACATGTAGTCTGGTGGAGATATGCTGGCTCTATACACGCTAAAAGTCCTGATTATTTACATGGAGTCTGGTGGAGATATGCTGGCTCTATACACGCTAAAAGTCCTGATTATTTACATGGAGTCTGGTGGAGATATGCTGGCTCTATACACGCTAAAAGTCCTGATTATTTACATAGAGTCTGGTGGAGATATGCTGGCTCTATACACGCTAAAAGTCCTGATTATTTACATGTAGTCTGGTGGAGATATGCTGGCTCTATACACGCTAAAAGTCCTGATTATTTACATGGAGTCTGGTGGAGATATGCTGGCTCTATACACGCTAAAAGTCCTGATTATTTACATAGAGTCTGGTGGAGATATGCTGGCTCTATACACGCTAAAAGTCCTGATTATTTACATGTAGTCTGGTGGAGATATGCTGGCTCTATACACGCTAAAAGTCCTGATTATTTACATGGAGTCTGGTGGAGATATGCTGGCTCTATACACGCTAAAAGTCCTGATTATTTACATGGAGTCTGGTGGAGATATGCTGGCTCTATACACGCTAAAAGTCCTGATTATTTACATGGAGTCTGATGGAGATATGCTAGCTCTATACACGCTAAAAGTCCTGATTATTTACATGGAGTCTGGTGGAGTTTGGTGATGGTGGTTTTCAGGGCTGTTTTATGTTAAACTAAAAGGATCTTACTCTTTAACAAGGGGTCTATCTCTGTAAGGATCCTTTCCATAATGTTGTCAGACACTTAGAATAATAACCTGAGCAGTCGCAATAACAGCACTAAGCACTTTTAATGGACGGAAAATGACGATGAACATTTGCCTTATATGATTATATTGCAGCCCGACTCATGGCTGCCGGTTAAAGCGTTTTTGCTCAAAACTGGACCAATTTCAAAGACTTTTGTTCACATTAGTCACTTAGACACCAATGCAATGGGAAAATAAGGATTGAAAAAACTTTTTTTTATTATTTCGGGCCGATAAGGAATGAGTCCATTTGCAATGCCTTGGCTGGGGTTTGTCTGAAACTCTCTGCAAGAAAAAGGCAGGTATAAAAAATACAACAACTACAATCAGAGGAAAAGGTAGTTGAAGGAACATCCTCGATCGGACTTAAGAGCTGAGAGCGAGCGGAGAATCTGGAAAAACTGCCTCGGAAATCCATAACAGCTGCTGATGAAGCTGTGCTTGTGTGAGTTGGGCTGCGGTCGACAGCGCGTGGCTGGTGGAGGCTGTGTGTGTGTGTGTGTGTGTGTGTGTGTGTGTGTGTGTGTGTGTCGAGGCCCGCTGCTGGCTGGTGGGAGGCTGTGTGTGTGTGTGTGTGTGTGTGTGTGTGTGTGTGTGGCGGGTAAACATCATGCTGATTACAATCTGGTACTGAGACTGGTGGCAGAGCTGTGAGGATCAAAGACCTGCAGCAGAGACACACACACAGAGACACACACACACACACACACACACACACACACACACACACACACACACACACACACAATGAAAGAGAACAGAAATAGAAACAATGGAAAGAGTTACAGGTCTGATAAGGTGCGGGACACAGTGGGTGGTTAGGACACTAATTAAGATGATTCATTTCTGACCAATTAACCGATTACTAACCGATCATTAACCGATTGCTAACCGATCACTAACCAATTACTAACCGATCACTAAGCGATTACTAACCGATCATTAACCGATTACTAACCGATCATTAACAGATTACTAACCGATTACTAAGCGATCATTAACCGATTACTAACCGATCATTAACCGATTACTAACCGATCATTAACTGATTACTAACCGATTACTAAGCGATCATTAACCGATTACTAAGCGATCATTAACCGATCACTAACCGATCACTAACCGATTACTAGCCGATCACTAACAGATTACTAACCGATCATTAACCGATTACTAACCGATCACTAACCAATTACTAACCGATCACTAA
>NC_041335.1:36232205-36239705 GCF_004354835.1 Perca flavescens
TAATATTTACATATAGGCCTACTGTATACAGATAAGTCAGGTTGAAACTTTGAAAGTTAAGTTGCGCAACTTAATGTAATGTTTGTGTATGTTTAATGTATGTCTTGGTTTGAATCATGTCATTTGAAATTTTTTTTTATTTAAAAACAATGTAATATGGCACTTAAATGCACTTAATATGTTTAGTTTTTTGAGAGATGATATTGTAAGCAATGTAGACAATACAAATGTTGCTTGTTTCCGAAAATGTTGCTTTTTTCCCTAGCTTTTGTTGTTTAAAAACGCAAAAAGAATTATCAGATTAAGCGGTTAATCAATCGATAAAGTGCTAGATTAATTGATTACAAAAAGAATCAATAGCTGCAGCCCTACTGTTATTATAACGTGCCATGCGAGAACGTGAAGCTCGACTGGCCGAGCTGGGCGCTGTTGGCCAATCAACAATTGAGTTTGTTCTTGACGCTTTTGACGTTTTTTTCTCTCCAATTTAATGTTTTTTTTGTCTATTTTTTTTGCCATTTTGACGCAAAAAAACCCCCCAAAACACAATTGTAGGGGCTAGTAAAAATAGACTATGGGAAAGTCAAATTATTTGTCACTTGCCCAAGCGCACAAGTGACAAAAGTGACAAAAGTGACTGATGGTAGCACTGACTGACCCTGCGGATGAATTCCTGGGCGCTGTGTGACATGAGGATACGATCGCACCAGGCAGGACAGCGAGTGTTCATGTACTGGATCGGTTTAGTGTAGTCTTCACTGTAGGGATAGCTGAGAGGGAGAGAGACAGAAGGGAGGATTTAAAGAATAACGACAGAGGTAGGTGTTCATAGGCTGTGTTCACACGTGGCGTCTTTATTGACAAGAAAAAGTTGACTAGGAAGCTTTTGTAGTAAAGCAGCTTTTTGGTTCCAAAAAGCAGCCGAGAGCATCTTTTGTTTCTATAACAACAGCTACTGCTACAGTATCCGAGAGCGCTACGTGGAGAGGTGCTAACGTTAGCTAAAACAAAGTGGTGGAGCGAGCTAGAGAAAGAACAGAGAGAGACAGAGAGAGGTGCTAACGTTAGATTAAACAAAGTGGTGGAGCGAGCTAGAGAAAGAACAGAGAGAGAGAGAGAGAGAGAGAGGTGCTAACATTAGACAAAACAAAGTGGTGGAGCGAGGTAGAGAAAGAACAGAGAGAGAGAGAGAGAGAGAGGTGCTAACATTAGACAAAACAAAGTGGTGGAGCGAGGTAGAGAAAGAACAGAGAGAGAGAGAGAGAGAGGTGCTAACATTAGACAAAACAAAGTGGTGGAGCGAGGTAGAGAAAGAAGAGAGAGAGAGAGGGGTGCTAACGTTAGATTAAACAAAGTGGTAGAGCGAGTTAGAGAAAGAACAGAGAGAGAGAGAAGAGCGTTATTGAAAACGACTTCAAAAAAGCGCTTGACGAAGGGCGTTTTTTTTTTCTCAAAAAAATAGAACTTTTTTCAACTTCAAAAAGTTAGTTAGTTCGTGCTGCAGAATGAAAAGTCAGCGGTGGCGTTTTAAAAAAGAGCTAAGGCCTTTTTATTTAAAACACGGTTTACTCCGTAAGGATTATAATGTAAAACAGATGCCAAGTGTGAACATAGTCTTACACAGTACGTGTGCAGCTTTTAGCTCAGTTACCTGGGTGGAAACCTGATTTCCTCTTCCCTAATGACATCATGAAAGGCTGCGACTTCTTTGTCAAACTTCAAAAGCTGAGGGAGAGAGGCCATTACTGATTAGTGCTCAATCTCAACACATTAAAAAAACAAGCGTGAGGTGAGTGAGTACAAGGTGTAAACCCAGTTTACTGTTAAGTTATCGCACCTTTTGTTTACCCTCCTAGCTTTTGTATTTAATGTCCTGTCATTCATAGAACTGGATTTCCGCTGATAGGGCCTTATCTAAAAATCTGTGAAGCCATGTCAGATTGTTGCCAAGCAGCCTTTTTGTATACGAGATAAAAGTCACAACACAGAGTTGGTCTGAGGCTGTGTTGCAGCTGATGGGATCGGTGTGGGGTTAAGGTGATTCTCACCGCTCGGCCGTTGTCCTCTCTGAAAACCGCCTGGTGCAGGTACGCAAACAGCTTCTCCTCGATGTGGAGCAGCACCTGCAGAGGAAGTGAAAGCAGCATTGAAAATAAACTGGTTAAATCACCTGTTGGTCTCGCATTACCAGCTCTATTACACCACCTGTTGGTCTCGCATTACCAGCTCTATTACACCACCTGTTGGTCTCGCATTACCAGCTCTATTACACCACCTGTTGGTCTCAGATTACCAGCTCTATTACACCACCTGTTGGTCTCGCATTACCAGCTCTATTACACCACCTGTTGGTCTCGCATTACCAGCTCTATTACACCACCTGTTGGTCTCGCATTACCAGCTCTATTACACCACCTGTTGGTCTCGCATTACCAGCTCTATTACACCACCTGTTGGTCTCGCATTACCAGCTCTATTACACCACCTGTTGGTCTCGCATTACCAGCTCTATTACACCACCTGTTGGTTTCGCATTACCAGCTCTATTACACCACCTGTTGGTTTCGCATTACCAGCTCTATTACACCACCTGTTGGTCTCGCATTACCAGCTCTATTACACCACCTGTTGGTTTCGCATTACCAGCTCTATTACACCACCTGTTGGTTTCGCATTACCAGCTCTATTACACCACCTGTTGGTCTCGCATTACCAGCTCTATTACACCACCTGTTGGTTTCGCATTACCAGCTCTATTACACCACCTGTTCGCCGTGGAGTAAAGTACATTTCTGGTCCACGCGGAGATTTCACCGTAGCCTACGTAAGTGGTCTGAAGTTTCTACTTGTGCGTCTGTGTGTGCGTGGATCTCTTTAAGAGAATAGCAGGGCCGACGTGCAGGGTTCATACGCATTTTAACCAATACTTTTCCATGACTTTTTGGCAAATTTCCATGACTATGTGTTCCTGAAAATGTCAGTCGACATCAGTGATGCCAGTGATAATCTGTTAGAGAGGAAATGCCCTAAACATATTCTTAGCAAATCTTTACAATCATTCCCCCGAAAGAAGCGAGCAGGCCTGCCTTGTTGCATGATCCAAATTTTCTCCAAAACTTGACATTTTCAGCGTGTAGCTCGCTAGCTCGAAGTTTGTTGTTGTTTTCTGAAGCCAAGGGAGTTTGAGAACGCTAACACACAGAGAGCGGAAAGTGAGGAATAAAGCCTGACATCCGGTGCGCAGATTTCAGAATTTATCCTGGAAATGAACTTCCGTTGCTCCAGACTAGTCACCTGGTGGTCGTTGTCTTTTTCTTCGCAGATGATCTTCTTCACTTCGTCACTGCTGTCCTTCTTCACTGTCTGCACGTCTGCTGAAGTGGACAGATGCTGCTCACAGAAACACAAACACGAGACAGGGTCTATGTACACAGCCTCATCACCTGAGCTTCAGGAGAAAAAAAAAAGGTGTCACATACCTGGACCAGACTAAGTGTGTCCAGACGGAAGTTGAAATCTCCAAACAGGAGGAAAGGCAGAGGAGTGTAGCGGCTGTCTGATATCCTGAAGGGAAAACACAGCACTGTCACACTGATGTTTTGGGATTTACTCTCTAATAAACTTCACTGTGAGGGTTCACAAAGTCACATAAATATGACGACATCTTCAGAATAGTTGATTCAAAAGGTCAGGAGTTGATTTAAATTCCTGAAATATCCTGTTTACACGATGATATTAGCCAGAGCTGTGAGAAACATACTCCATTCAGTCAGGCGAGGAGTCAGGATAGTTTTCCTGTCCCTTTAAATGACTGTTTTGTAAGTTTTATTGTTATGATTTCAACGGCATAACCGATCTGTTTCGACCATCTCTTAAATAAAATGTATACTTGGACTTCACTACCTTTTCACCTAGTCTCGCTACACCACAGATGCATTCTGGGATAGAAGGAAAAAAAAACACTCTGGGTTGATTGCATTTCTTTAAACCAATCACAATCGTCCTGGGCGGGGCTAAGCACCGGACGGAGCCACGGGGCTTCTGCAAAACAGCCTCGGGAAGGAACTTGTTTTTGGTGGAACATGTGTACGTTCAACAGTAGTTTTAGTCGTGCAACAGAAAACTCAGATTGGACAGATAGTCTAGCTAGCTGTCTGGATTTACCCTGCAGAGATCTGAGGAGCAGTTAACCATAGTCCTCACAAATCAGCCGGAGGTTAGAACGCCAACATAAAGAAAGAGGAAGGTAAGATAAGAGGGACATCTGGCGGATTTTCCGGCGGCAACGGAGCAATCCCTGGAAGTGGAACGTCATTGAAATAGACAATATTTCCCCTAACCGTCTTCGTTACTCGTTACTTGCAAGTAGGAGATACAGAGGTGATATGATTCAGGTGTACAAGCTTGTACAGAGGAATATATGATGTAACAGTTGAGCCTATCTTTCACTTTTGGAGCAATAGGTATGAGACATGAGGGAATTCTTTAAAACTTTACCCTAGAACATGCATGTCTGACAAGAGAAAGAATTTTTTCACACTCCGTGCGGTTAAATCATAAAACGAGCTTCCAGAAGAAGTTGTGCGTTCCCCTTCAATTAATTCTTTTAAGAATACGTATAATTAAAGAATAGGTATAATTATAGAATAGGTATAATTATAAAGCTTGTCAGTAATTTATGTAACTTATTTCTGAATTGTTAGAAAATTGCAATCATGAAATGAATGTGTTTTATGAAAACATGTTAAAATGTGTTGCATGAGTCTGGAATAGAGGATTTTATATCCTGTACTATAATTCTTTTCAATAAATTAAATAAATAAAATGTTTTTGTACGTTGGAGTGAAAGATAAAGATTCTTCCTCGCAAAAATTTCTAAATTCTGTTTTTGTCTTTGTTGATGCCAGGCTTTGAATTTGATGTTTAAAAAGGTGTGTGACACGCTTTACTATGAGGAAGCCACAATAAAGTTCATAATCAAAGTTTCTTTGTGTACTTTTACTTTTAATAAGTACATTTAATATCAGATAGTTACTTTTGATACTTTGCTTGCTATTACCTTTTTGATACTGTATGACAATTTATATAAGCATATAAAGAGAAATTAAAAAGTAAGACCGGTGGGAACGGCAAGGATTGCAGGTGGATTACGTGTATGGAGCAACGGCTTATTCATTGTATCTGCTTTTATATGTTTAACTGTTTTAACTGCTCTTTAATGTTTAATTTCTTATAATACTATATACTATGAATCAGTTTTTATGTAAAGCACTTTGAATTGCCCTGTTGCTGAAAGGTGCTTTACAAATAAAGCTGCCTTGCCTTGCCTGACTTAAGTACAGTAAGACTTTTACTAAAGTAATATTCTAAAAGGGGACTTTAACTTCTGACAAAGTCTTTTTCTGGTAAGACACTTGTACTTTTACTCAAGTATTGCTTCCAAGTACTTTATACAAGACTGCTGGGAACTAACCACAGACAGAAACTCGCGGCAGTGCGTCGCTTCAGAATAAATAATATATTTCTTTATTTAATCAGGGACAATGCACAAAAAACATTAGTCTATAAAAGAAGAGATGTCATGTGCCAGGTTATAGCAAAAAATGCTCATTTCCACCCACAAATAGAGCCAAAAAACAATGGATTTTTTTGTGTGGTTATTTTTGTGGCAGTTGTACAATCATAAGGGATACACTGGATCTTCTGCATTTTACAGTCATGTTTTTCACAGTTGTGTGCAGCTTTATCAATCAATCAATCGGACCTGTTGATGACATATCGGAGGGCGTTTTTGCGGTTGGCTGAGTAAATGGAAGGACTGGAGTTGCAGGCAATGAGGTTGGAGGCATCGTGGAACAGGTGGACATTAACCAGGTCCAGACCTCTGTGAAGAGAACACACACACACACACAGACACACACACACACACACACACACACACACACACACACACACACACACACACACACACACACACACACACACACACACACACACACACACACACACACACACAGACACAGACACAATATGGTGATGTGTGGCAGATAAAGAAAGGAAATTCCTCATCATTCTAAGTCATTGTAAATACATTGTCATGTAAAACAAAGGCATTTTATTTTTTTGGCACAAAGCCTATGGAGTGCCTTGGATTGTTTTTAAAGGAGACATGCATTTTTTTTTATAATTTTTGGAATTGAGATCCGTTTCCACTCATGCAATGAGCCCTTCACATGAGAGGGGACGCAGAGCATCTGCAATATCCAAAGAGCACCTGTGGTTGAATACAAGAAAGACCCAGCAGCGCTTCAACTCCTTCGTCTGCAGAAACAGGAAACAATTTTGATAACACCAAAGCCTGACATCTGATAGATGAGTGTGTGTGTGTGTGTGTGTGTGTGTGTGTGTGTGTGTGTGCATGCGTGCGTGCCAACAACTTTCTTATCAGTGAGTTCATCCGTGTTAATGATGAGTCCACAAACAAGCACATTTGTCTTTTGTGCCGAGTGTTTTGCTCCTTTTTCTTTGGCTGTCGCTGAAAAACAATTAATGTGCATCCAACACAAGGAGCTTTTGTTTGACTCACCCCGTAACCGTGTGACACACAGATTGTGTGCTCCTTTTGTTTGTTTTTTTACACCCAGGTGACAACACGGTAGAGCAAATAGTGACTGGAGTTGCCAGGAAACACAGGCAGCTGCAGCAGCAGCACTGTTTGCTTTAACCTGCTTCGTTTCAGAGCTTTATTTACTTCAAAACATACATTATAAATGGATATTTTCTATAACGTAGACTCAACACGGTATTCCAGACACGTTTCCCCGCAAATTCTATAAAGAAATACTTTCATTTTATGGGCAATATATATTAGGGCTGTCAAACGATAAAAAAATGTAATCGCGATTAATCGGCAAATTTCTATAGTTAATCGTGATTAATCACGTTTTATCACATGAATAAAATTGTATTATTGCATTTCAGAACAGATTTTAAGTACATATTGACAATGGAAAGTAATTCTTACCAGTGTATCTTGATTGGGAATCAAATGAATGCAAAGAAAGTTACTTTATAAACTTGACTTTAAGATTTGTAATTGTTTAGTATTTATTTACTGTAAACAAAAGAAAAATAGTAAGGTAAAAAGTAGGCCTACTTAACCTAACTGAGATGTAACACTGAAACTTTGCTTATACAGTACAAACAAAATGGTCCAAAACCAGATGCCACAGCAGGACATTTGTACCTTTACATTTTTCTAATAAGGAATGTAACAATTCTCCTGGACAGAAAAGGGGGTGGACAATGTCCCAAATCACAAAAACAGCCGTTAAAATGGGTTTGCGTTAACGCCGTTAATAACGCGTTTAACTGTCTTCAGCCAGGACGACAGGCAGCAGAGAAAGATTTCAGATCGTACTGGTTTTAAAACATGATCACCCACTATCAAACTAACTTAACGGTGGTGGAAGAAGTATTCAGATCCTTTACTGAAGTAAA
>NC_041335.1:36244705-36247205 GCF_004354835.1 Perca flavescens
CCTGTTTCTCTCAAACAGTACAGTGTATAATTGTTTCATTCTTATTTGGTGTTTGTATACAAAAAAAGGCTTTCTGAGCTTTCTCTGTATAAATACCGTATATGTTCACTAACTAGTGAACTAACTAGCTTTCAGCTAAAATTGCAATCAGCAGTGTTTGATAGGCACCAGACTGAAATCTATTCTGTTTTGAATGTGTGGTTAACAGTTTTGACAGCAGTGTGTTAGCATCTGAACAAAGTGCTGTAGATCTACAGTGTTGTGCAGGTTGAGGTTAAAGTCATGGGATAAGTGTGTAGAGTTTTGAAAACTGTATTCAAGCAATGAGAAACGAACTAGAGTTTGGTCCACATGAACTGCTGCTGTGCAGACTGGAGTTAGAGTTTTGCACATGTGACTCCAGTTGTGCCCACTGTCGTTTAGCAATCGAAAAAACTGTAATGTTGTCGTCCGCAGGGATGTGTTACCTTTGTTTAATGTTTAACAATTCGTCTAACCTCTGTGTAGTCGTACCAACCTCCACACATACCTTTTCACTTTGCCCACACGCATTTTTAGAAAATACATAACATTGTGTTTAATGTTTTAGAGCTGTGTTGTTGTTAGGAGTCAGGCTACGCACATCAGGCCAGAAATTCTTTGGGAACTTTTCTTTCTCCACAGTGGTGACCCCGTCCATAGAGCCCATGTGCTTCTTCTGTCCCGACACTGCTTTAAAATCCTTAACTGTGAGGGAGAGAGACAGGAGGGAGAGGAGGGAGAAGAGGGAGGGAGACGTGACATGTAAAAGAGTGAGAAAACATGCAAACAGCAATCAATAAACTGGTGTTAACCTCATCAGAGCGGCATGCGTGATGAGAGGATCTATAAGCGAGCCATTAGACGTGTGTTTGCTGACCAACAATCGGTTTCGAGTGGCAGCTGCGGGATGTTTATGGTTCTTCCATAAGCTTTTCCGAGGAGCTTTTTCACGCCTAACGTGACTGGACTATGCAGCAGCAACACTTTAAATTCAGGTTCCTTTTTTACAAATATCTGGCGAGGAGGAGGTGGGCCATCTTACTGTCGTTACACACATGGAGAAATGTCCTGAATGAAATTCCTGCTGCTGTTAAAATCATATGCAATATTCCTCTCACTTCATTGAAGGTATGAGCCATTTATGAGCCATTACCACAACAATCAGAATGCAAGAGGAGTGGTTTGTGCTCAGAGTTAAAATTATTAAGGAAAAAGCTAAATGAATAGCTGATATATATAAAAACCTGAATGATAAAAACAACAAAAATCAATGCAAACATGAGGAGTAAAAGGTTTTTACCATTAAAATCATACTGATAGATGTTTTTCAGTGACTTGTGGATGAAGTACATGCTCCCCAAAGCCTGCGGAGAGAGAGAGAGAGAAATAAAGAATAGTGTCACAACATGTCTGACGAACAAGTTTAGAGCTGCAAAGATGAATCCATGTGTTGTCAACTATTGAATGAATCAACAACTATTTTGATAATCTATTAAAGCTACAGTGCGTAGTTTCTGTCTCACCCCCATGAGGAATCCTAAGTAATGACAACAAAACTGCCGGCGCGTCATGATACACATGATACAAGCCTTCTGTGACCGCGCGCACAGCTGCTAGTAGCCAAGGAGGACACGGAGGATTAAAATAACATGATGGACTCTTCAGAAGAGGTCTTTATCTTCACTTTCTGTGCAGGAAACTCGCCTGATGCCACAATCTTCTGTATAGTCCTACTGAGAAATTCAGAGAGAGCTGTGTGGAGCTGAGAGTCTGAATTTAGCTTTGTAGCAACTCATTTAGAAAACGGCTTGAATGTAACGGACGTTCATTAATATCAAAAAGTTACGCACTAAAGCTTTGAGTCATTGAGCAGGGCTGCTCCCTCTTAGTCGATTAGTTGACTAATCGGTCGTTTTGGTCTTAGTCAACTTAGATTTCTTTAGTCGATTAGTCATGTTTGATGCTTTTTTTCATGCTGAATGACTTATTTCCAAGAAATGTACGAGCACATCTCTGGTAAACACAAGAATTAAAGTCGTGCTTTTGCACGACTCTTTGCGGAGAAACTCAGATTTACAGATCTGTCGATTAAATCAACTAATCGATTAGTCGATACAAGTTAATGAGTGTTAGTCGACTAATAATTTCTTCAATCGAGCACAGCTCTATTTTTTAGACAAAAAAAAGTACAAAATTCTCGGATGTCAGCTTGTTGAATGTGAATATTGTTCTAGTTTCTTCTCTCCTCTGTGACAGTAAACTGAATCTTTTTGAGTTTTGGAAAAAAACAGACATTTCAGGACGTCATCTTGGGCTTTTTGGGAAACTCTGATCCACATTTTTATATATTTTATATATTTTATAGACCAAACAACTAATGTATTCATCGAGAAAATAATCATTAGATTAATTGATTGATCGTTAGTTGGAGCCCTATAGAAGTTATAATATGTAAAACTGGATTCAGGTTAACTACAAA